>NW_010164876.1:0-10327 GCF_000695765.1 Mesitornis unicolor | reverse complement strand
TATAATATATATATTCTGTACACCATCAGGAAATCTGAGATTGTTCTTGTGATCAAATGGCATCCCCCTACCCTGCAATCCAAGTGCAAAAAATCTAAACCGTGTCTCTGTCCCAGCTCCATCCATCCCTCCCCTCCTCCTGTGTGCTTTTCTGCTCATTGCTTGGTGCCTTGCACCCTGCACCGTTCTGCTACCTTTCTCTATTGTGAGCTTCCCTTTACTGTACAAATATAATTATCTTGTCCACATGCTAAGCATGCATATGAGCTCCAATTAGCAGCTCATTTCATACTGTGTATCTGAAATGTTGTATTTGAACATTTCCTCGTTTGCATATCCTCCTCCATACACTGTCAGGAGCGTCCTGTGCTGGCCTTTCGTTAGCCCTCTCACAGATGACAGATGGCCCCCTCGTTAGCCTGGTCTCTAACTGCTCAGCAGTTCTGCTTTCCAGCTCCACGTTACTTTGTAATTAGGCTTCACAATTACTGGGCTTCTCCTGTAATTTCTCTCATGCAGGATTTTAGGTCAGATTTCTGAAAAGCTTGCTAGAATGCTGCAGTGTTCCTGTAATGGTGGACAAAAACCAGGATAAAGAAGGGTGCTTGCATTTTGTGCTGAAGAGCAGCTCAGTCAACTGGTTTGTCCTGAAAACGATAATTCAGTCATCACCTGGACCTGACCTGATGAGCCAGTTGGGTTATGAGTGCTTGTAGGCCTATGGAGCTGCAGTGATCATTACCAGCTATGAATCTGACCTCCAACATCTTGGGAGCACTCCTCCTTTTTCACAGGGAGGCAGCATCGTGCCCAATGTCAAAATAAGCAGCAGAGACTGAATTGTATCCACCACTTGTGGAGACTTATGCTTATCTTCTGTCTTTGTACTTAGTGGCTAATACATTTTGCCCACATTGGAAGTGCTTGGCTGCTGTTGTAGTTAGAGAAATATAATAGCAGCCTGTAATATACGGCCCCTGGTTATTGCTATTGATTGGATGCAACATGCCACCATTTCTTACTTCTTGGAGGATGTTTTTCCAGCCTTGCTGTTGGCATCTTGCAAGACAGAGTATAGGCAGCAGTGGCTGTTGGCAGGATTTTTGGCTGAATGTTAGTGACTGGAGGCTCCAAGTAGGAGTGCATCATCTCTGTGCTAGACACTGGCCAGGCATGGCAAGGCAGTCCTTACAGAGAGGTTGTAGCCAAATGAAAAGAATAAACATTGAAATGGAGATCACAGTAGACTGAAGCAGTGAGGAGCACTGAGGCACAGGACACCAAAGGACATGTTTGAGATCATAGGAAGTTGACTAAAAAAAATCTGAAAATCAGGCCCTGCTCTCTGAGGTTCCTGCTCACTTGCTTTACCTGCAACACTGGCAAAAGAGTATTTATTCTTGAATAGTGGGTAAATAAGCAAAAAGCTCTGAACGGCATTTTCAGAAATGGCTCAGTTATTTGGAAACGTGCCACTCAGTGAGATCCAGAACTACTGTGTGCCTAGCTCTCATCTGAGAATAGCAGCTAGGCTTTTATCTCAAAATTCCTTTTGAAAAATGTACTAGTAACTAATATCTAAATACAATAGAGTAATTCTTTTATCTTTAATACTGAAGCACATATGTTTTATTACATGATTTTTAATAACATCATAGAATCTCTAGGCTCTTTTAAAGTCTAATATTGAATTTAATGACCTAGAACTAATAAGTTTTATTTACCATGCTGAAAAAATCATTGTGTAGTAACTAGGGTAATTTATTTCAGTTTACCTTTAGTAATAATGCTCAGATCAACAGTACTTGGCTAGCCCAAATGCCCCCAAGTCTATTCTGTGCAGTGTAAATCCATTGCTCTGTATTGATAAAAGCACTGATGCATTTCAAATGATGCGGATGTGTGTGGAGTAAATGAATTATTTATAGTTTGCTTTGCATAGATATTAAGAACTTTGTAACTGCTAATATTTTTCATTGTGAAAAGGTTTGTATTAAGGTGCTGCTTTGACAGCCCTTAAGATGAAAACTACAACACGGTTAGCTGGAGTGCAGGCTTCTGTGGGCTATTTGTCCACAAGCCAAAAGATTGACCGCTTCCAAGTGACCATCCAAATTGTGAGGCAGCAGGAGCCTTCCCCTTGGCAAGGTTGGGCTGTTGGTGCTAGAAAAAAACTCGTCTTTCTGTTTGCATTGGAAGAACAAAGTAATCTTTCTTGGGGAGAGCAGGTTGCAGTCTTGTGTGTTTGGGAGCGCTGTTAGGAATGAGTTGCTCCTCCATGCAGGCACCCTTGAGTGCAGGTGCTGTCACACAAGGGCCACACACTTACCCCCATTCCAATCTGACTTTAAAACAATGTAAGCTAGAAAGTACTCACAGGCAGTTTTGTTAGTGTAAATCTGGTGAAGACATCAAGAAAATTGGGTTACTCTACTGGGGTATTTGCTTCATTGCCACCTTGCTAAACAGTTACTAGTCAATTAATTTCAATGTGTCTTACATGTGTGTTGATAAGGCTTAAGTGAACAGGTATACTGGTCTTAATGGTTTAAATAAAACTTGTTCCACTCCCAGTTCTGGTGTGCCAAACCTCATATCCTACCTCATGGCAGCTTGTTCCTGCAAGACTTTTGTAAGGGCTTTGACTTTTCAAGTGTTCTTGAAATATTTTCTAAGACACATAGCATGTTACCTGAAGTACAGCACATCGGTTTGTGGTGTTTAAGGTTTTGATGAGCAGCCCCAACTGAAAGGAGCCCCATAACTCTGAGGAGATTTAAGAGTGACCTTATGCTGAGGTAAAGACACATCACTAATGGAAAACACTGTGTGGACCAGAGGAAAATACAGAGGAAGGACTGAAAGTGGCTTTTCTGGCCTAGCTTTTCACAGAATTGTGAGGCATCGCTGCTAGCACACCCCCTTTGTAGAGGATTTTCTGGAGATGGCCTTTAGGAACCCTGTTGTGATTCATGAAGATATGGATGCTAATTAAGTACTCACACAGCTTTTGAGTATCGTGGTGTCAGTGGAATTGTCCATGTGCTTTGGAGATCGTTGATTGTTATTCTTAATCTAAATGCCTTCATGAAGCGGCATCCTATCTTGCCAAAGCAGAATGGGTAAGAGATCATGCTCTGCCACAACTGCCACAATGAGAAAGAAGAGAGGAATACGTTAAACCATTTGAGCCATGATTTTGATTTTAGATTCCAGCCTGGATCATCTTCTTTAGGGATTTCTGTGGATCTGTGTTCTGAGAGTACTGAAGAGAGATTGCTCTGCTCCTGCCTTTCAGCTGCTGTGCAATTGCTTAAGTTCAGCAGTGACAGTAACCAATTCACTAAAGACAGGAAAACTGTGAATTAATGGCTTCTTGACATACTGTAACAGGCTGTGAAGGGGAGCATTTCTGCCATGTAGCTGTTTTGTTCATTACTGCTAGAGAGAATGAGAAACCAATTTGGCTCTTTTAAAAATTAATACAGTCTGCAGGAGTGCACTGGGGCGGAGATCTGTACCTTGGTTTGAGCAGTGCCTCAGTGTGCAGCTTCTCTGCACTGCTGGGGTGCTGGCTGGGCACACATGCTTCTATTAGACTGAGAAAATAATCCTGTGGCTTGCACAGCAACTTCTGGATTTGGAGGCAGAAGTGTACTGGGGAAAGTCCTGTCTGTGAAAAATGTCACACCCCAGAAAAGCAGAAGTAACATTATAATGGTCATACAGAAGTTTTGAGTTGTGGGATTTTTGAGTAGTTTGATGTCTGGAGGAGGTCAAGATTTTCATATGTGCCTCCCCATATTTAGGAACCTCTATAGGTAACCTAATTGCTGAACTATAACCGTTCACCTGTGTGTCACTGACTGCTGTTGAGCCTCTGAGTCAAATGTCCTCTTGAGGTAACAAAATATGTCTTTGGCTACTGAACATCTAAATACCAATATGCAGTATAAAAATGGCCTCAGGCATTCAATTCAGTAGCTTTATATTTGTTATGTCTCTGCATCTTGCTAGGTTGAGTGAAGAGCCCAGCCCAGGGGCAGGGCTGGTGGCTTGAAGGTTACCTGGGAGAAGTGAGATGAAAGGGAATGGGCGATGAGGAGGGCATTGCACAAGGAGGACAGGCTACAGAGTCACTTTTGGGAGGGAAGCCCAAGCAAATGGGGAGGATCTTGGAGGTGTACGAGGAGGAGCGGGAACTGACATCAGCCTGGAAGTCAGTACTGTGATGTTGCCTGAGAAATGGCTTAATGGCATAAGATGAAGAGCTGGAAAATACATTCAGTTCCTAGGCTGATATCAAAGGGAGCAATTAGTGAATCAAAGATGGCTTTGGAAGAGGCAGGAGACATCCTTGGACTTCACTTCTCATCTGGGTCCTTCTAACACCTACCCCCTGTAGCTGCCTAGCTCTGTTCCTGCTAATTTTTCTAAAAGAAAGCAGGAAAAACAGGCTCCCCCCAACAGGCAACGTGATTGTCACACTCTCACATGTCAGACCAGCAAGCTGGTTTCCTATACTTTTTATAGCCATTAATGAAAACAGATTCCCCATTTCCCTTTCAAGCCTAGCTCCACTAAAATTTTCTCTTCTCTCAAAGTAACTCAGAAGCAAAGCAATGCCTCCTGCTGTGGTCGTGTCTGCTAGCGAGGAGCAGCTTTGGGGAATAATTTGAATCTGTAACAGGTGTGTGAAAACTAGGACCACTTGGGCTCCTGTGTGTGTTAAGTTTGTTTGCAGATTTGAGGTAAAAATCCATGGGAATTAGTTAGAAACTGCCCTCTTTGTTCCTCCCCATCGCTGTGCTTTGTGTCGCATCAAGGGGCACAATGGCATTTCCCTGCTCTGGCAAATGCAAAGCTGCCAAATTCAGTGCTGTGTCCAGGCAGACACACTGCAACTGCACCCAGTTCACAGGGGGGAACTTTTTGATTAAAAACCAAAAGAAGGAGAACAGCAGGAATGGAAACAGGAAGGAAACAGCAAACTGCCATGGGGAGCAGCTAAATCTGTGGGGGACTTTTGAAGATGCGGCTCCCATCAGTGGTATTTCTGCTGCTGGAAGAAAAGAAATGTACGCAGCAGCTCTGCCTACGTGCTTAACAGTTTGAAGCCAGTTAAAAAAGGATCTGTTTTTTTTTCATCTGGTTCAAAGTGGTTTGAAATCAAAACCTGCTGCTCTCAGAGCTGAAGGAAAGGCACTGGTTTTACAGGGATTTAACTGGGAGAGGTTTTAGTTGTTCTCTCAGTGGGTGTTAGTTAAAAATCCAGGTGAACAACTAGAGGTACGGTGTGACACTGATGGATGCACTTAACTGTTTGACACCTGCAAAGCAGGTATCCATGAGCTCTCAGCTGTCCCCAGTCCCTGGGAAGGAGGAGCTGCTGTGACAGTAATTATCTTCAATAAACCTTTAGAAAGATGCTCATAATTGCAGCCTGGTTGGTTGAATTTATACTAAAATAAAGTTGCTGTTTTTTTCCTTTGCCTCTTCAGAGGAGTGTAGCACAGGAAAAAGCAGAAAGAGAAACAAGGAAAGTCATGTTCCTGAGTGATAGAGCAAGCTGGACGCAGCAAGGGGTGGTAGTCTTCTACCTTGCCCAGAAGACTGACAGTGCCTCACCATGAGAAGAGCTGCTTTGGGAGAGCGTAAAATGTATTTCATTTATATCCAGCACTGCTAAGAAAATGTGGGCAGATAGGTGGGGAATTCAGTTTTGAACTGTAGGAAAGGAAGATCAAGAATGAGGGTTTATGTGAACTTGCTGAAGGTTTTCCTAGCAATCAGGCTGGTGTAAAGATGGAAAGGTTTTGGGAAAGGAGCACCTAGGAAAAATCAGAGTAGCTGTTAAGTAACCTTGTTAAAAGCACATTCTCCTACCTCAGTAGCTTTTCCTGAGCTTGCTTCTCTGCTCTTGGACACTTGTTGAGCATGAAGTACTTACCAAGGATTAATTAGAGCAGTATGAATTCATCCATTTGTTCCTCTTAATGAACATTAAAAAAGATATACTGAAATGCAGTAATTTCATAATTTGGAGATGGGAAATACTGTATTTCTGTGATTAAACTTAGATATTTGTAATTGAAAATTTAACGGGCAAAGATTTACTTATCTAAGAAAGAAGGTCTCTGGTGACTTTGGATCTCCTGACTGCATTAAGCTGTTGAACATATTGGAATCAGTACTTTTTTTTTCTAACAAGAAATAGTACCAGACTTATATAATTCATTAAAAGAAATTTAGGATGAGATAATTATCACAGATCGAGGGAATATAATTATACTTTAAAATGTAGCACAAATCTCACATTAGTGAAAATTCAATTAAGAACAGAAGAGACCAAAGGTTTGCCCAGCCCTGTTTCCATGGGAGGCAATCAATGTATGTGTGCAGAAGGATGAGTGAGAGTGTAGAGAACTTCATGCACTTTTTAGGTTAGGAAGTAACTAAACTCTCTTGTGGTTTCTCTATTTAATAACCCCAAAAGTGTCTATTTAATAATCCCAAATTTATTTATCTTCCAAGTGACTTACCCAGTGTCCTTCAGAGCCTCTTGCATTCGCCATGTCCTTCATCACTAGTTTCACTGGCCCAAGACATGTTGCACGAGGCACAGCTTCCGTCTGCTTACTTGTAAGTTTGCTCCCATATGCTTTGCTTGATGGCCCTTAGATTAGTATTTTGGATAATTCTTGTTGTTTCTTGAATGTTTTCCATCTCCAATATATCATTTTAGAGAGGATGGGATGGTAACTACACACAAGGATTACATGGAAGTATCAGAGTTGGCTTCTCAAATGTGTTCAAGTGATTTGAGTTTCATGGCACTTTAAGACAAGTGCATTCACGTAATATAATCTGTTTGACCCCCAAAGAAAAGCTGAAATATTTTCACTGTGCTAGAGTTAAAAACTACGTCCTGGTACCACACTGAGTGATCATGATGGCATAAAATAATGCAATATAGGTCCCTGCAGGGCTTTCACAGCTTTACGTAAAACCAGTGCTGGGTCTTTACACATGCCCTGTGTTTTAAAACTGATTACTCTGCCGACATCTCTTTCCATTGCCAGTAATGAAGAATAATCTCTGGTAGAAAATGAGGTGATCCTGTAAGTGATCCTGAGACAGAAGTGGCCATGCATGCTGTGAAATAATCCCTGATTATAGGAGTGTAACACCTCTTAAAAACCACTTCTAGTCTTCTACTTAGCAGGAGAAGAACTCAAGGTAAGACAAGTATGATGAGATGAAAGAAGGGAAACAAAATGCAAGGAAAAGGAGAGTGGGTAATAACTCCCCAGAACATTTTATTGATGGAGAGAAAGAGATGAACATGTAAGCTCGTTTGTGTATGAGTGGGCAGGGAGTTTGCCTTCACGACACTGCCAGCTGCTTATGATGCCAAATTTTCATTTTGCTACTTGCCTTTAAGTCCCAGCTTCTGGGGACACGTGACTTAAAAAAATACTTTACTTTGATTCTAAAAGAGAATTAAATAAATCTTAAAAGTTTTAGTACTCAAAGACGTTAAATTTGTATCTAAATTACCCTTTGAAAGCTAAACATATTTGGAAGGTAAATGAAAAGAGTCCAATGTTTAATTTCATTAGAAAAGAGATGTTAAAATATCAGGTTTCTTTGAAGCCTTGTGCCTGATTTGTCAATGCTTAAGATTTGTAATAATTCACAAAATCTGGATAATCAGCTTCAAAACATTTTCACTTTCCAGGGAAGGTAGATTACAATGGCATGGATGGAAAAAAGTGAACAAAGTTTAGTAAAAAAGCTCAGTTTCAATTGGGAAATGTCAACGTTCAAGCCAAGAAGAGAAAAAAAGACTTCAATTTCAAAAACAGTTTCCCCATAAAGGGCAAAATTGTGGATCTGCTGGCTAAATGATGATTAGTTAGGCATGTATTGGACCTTGTAAAAAATACTGTACATTGTAGGGGTGGTAAATTCAGCAGTTCAAAGAGACTTTGGATTCATTGCAGTTATGTTCAGTGTGGTGATTTATGCAAAGTGAGTCCAAATGCGGCTTCAAAGTGTTGGCCTTGCTATGCATGCACTGCAGTAATACTCGAATACCGTGGTACCTTCAGGCAGGTTGAGAAGAACCAGCAAGTCTTGGACAAATATATAAAGTCCACCAATTCTGCTTGAACAAAGTGTCCAGAAATTTTTCCAGTAGTCTAATTTACTTTCACCCTAATAAACACTCATTCTCTGCTCAGCAGTCAATTTTTATGTTTCCTAGTGGACAAGAGCCCATACCCAACACCTTGTCCTGCAGAGCGGAGCCAGACAGGGCTGAGCTGACCCAACCGCACCCTGATGGGGTCAATGCACAGACCCTGGGCCACGTGCAGCTGTTTCCACTGCTCTTTGTTATTGCTTCGGTTGATGGACTGACTCATTTTACAAGGCATATTTCTTGAAAGACCTATGCATAAGCTAGGACCCTTATTAATAATTTGGAGGTATCTTACTTTCTTACTCTCCTTCCCAGGGGGAGTGCAGGCTGTGAACAGGGACATGAAAAATGTCTTAGGACCTTTTTTAAAAATATCACCAAGAGTATATGTGTACATATATTTGTTCCATGTGTTCCATATTTTCCTTCTTCCAGGCTGTAATTTCAGGGGCAGAATTTGTGAACATTTACTACTACTTTTTGCCTTGAAGCAATTAGCTAATACCAAACTCAGTGTCATGCATAATATATTGTCTTAAAACAAATTAACCTTTAACACTTATTCTTTATTTCTTTTCTATTTTGAATGACTCACAAAGGAAGATATTTTTATAAGTAGAATTCTATACCAATAATTGTAATATTCCTGATTTTTTTTCTCCTAATGTGCACAGAATGGCTAATATGGCTAAATTATCAAGCGCAAATAGTATAAGCATGAAAAACATGAGAGGATTTATTAGAATTCCATATTTTATATTAGATTTTTTTCTCTTAGAACAGAAAACTGAGAACAAGTTGCAATCAGCTTTTTTAGAGGAAACAATATTGGACTATATTCAGGAAAGAACAATACTGAAAATAACATGTTTTTATTAGGTTTGAAGGACATTATCAACTTGATCACTACACTGAGTTTAGGTTGCTCCATCCAAAAGAGAGATTGCAGTGGCAATATATGTGATCCAGAGAAGGATAAAGACCATGACAGAAGCATGGAAATGCATGATAAAAAGAATTGCCCTGAGTAACAAAGAAATTAAGTAAAGATATAGAAAATAATGAAAAAACTTAAGAACTCAAGTTCTTTTCATTGAGTGTTCTTTGGTTTAAATGTTATTTACTGAAAATTGTTAACCCACTGAGAAGACATTTTTTCACATCAGGTTGACCAAGATTCAAGAAAGGACCAGACATTCTTTTGGTGTAACCATTTTTCATCCATTGCACTTAAACTAGTTGTTTGTATTGACTCTTTTCACTTCAGCACCTGTCCTCTTAGCAGCAAACCACTGCTGATTCAAGACCAGCATCACACAAGGCAGTGAATGATGCACTCTGTCAGTTCCTTGGCAGAGAGAGGAATAGGAACAAGCACAACTGAAATAAGAAATTCAGGAATAACTTCTGTGGTTTGGTATGGGACTCCCTGTGGGAGCAGGCTCAGTCACTGCAGGCAAACTGATCTGAGATGTTAAGGGAAAGCAATGTACTTAGCTGACACTAATTTTTCATTCCCACATCAGTTTAAAAATGATAGGGTTGTATCATTGCAAACTGCTCCTCTTGATAGCAGTTCCCTTGCAGTTGCATGTGGGGAGTCTCTGCTCCCCTCCAGGTGCTGTTCCTTGCCAGATGTGCTGCCCAACATCACATTCAATAATTTATTAATATTTTTTCAAGTGTTGAAAATATTTCTGTCGGCTATGTAATTTGGTGCCCTCTTGTGACCAGTCCAAAACCAGTAATCACACACCAGTAACTGAAATGTGTTGGATGGTGTATTTCATGTCTTATCCACCTTGATTTTCAAAAGCCTGAAGTCAGGGTGATGGCCATGGCTCTGCCAGAGTCCTTTTACAGTTGGACTTCAGCACAGTCATACTTCAGACATATGGCAGAGATGTTGGACTGGATGATCTTTCAAGGTCCCTTCCAAGTCCTAACATTTTCTGATTCTGTGATTTGAAATGATAGAGCAGCATAAAAGGGATTGTGAAATATTGCACACAAAGATAATTAAAACTTTATCCAGAGCTCTATACACAGCAAATTTTCCTGTTAATATGCAGAGATCTCATTCAGTCTGTACTGAAATTTCAGTTCTCTGCACATAATAAT
>NW_010164875.1:0-1338 GCF_000695765.1 Mesitornis unicolor | reverse complement strand
GGGAGCTTGCGCGCCCTCGGGGCGCGGAGGGCTTCTCACCACTTTACGGCCATGGGCAAAAGACAGATTCATCATAGGGAGAAAAACAAAACAATTTTAATTTGTTAATAACAACATTAGAGTAGAACAATGAGAGATACAACCAGATCTTAAAGTCATACACCTTCCCCACACCCCTCTTTTCTTCCCAGTGATTCTAAGAAAGCTGGAAGATAAGTTCACTTTCCAATACTCCTCTTTTAGTTTTAGAAAGCAGGTATTCTTTATTTCGCGTGGGGAGTCCCCAGGATCATTCCTTGTGGCAGATCTGTAACCTTTTCACCTTTCTCCCAGAAGCAGATGTATTTTTTCACTTATTCTGCTAATTGGGCATTATCATCACTATTTCTCTAAACATCTTTGGCAGCAATTTTAACCCCTTTCTCATTCCCCCCTTTTCTTTGACCTTTAGTGAAATTCAGGAACTTCCCTTTTTGGTTCGTTCAAAATATCTATCCAAAAATCATTCCTTTTTACCTTCACCTTTCTCCCAGAAGCAGATGTATTTTTTCACTTATTCTGCTAATTGGGCATTATCATCACTATTTCTCTAAACATCTTTGGCAGCAATTTTAACCCCTTTCTCATTCCCCCCTTTTCTTTGACCTTTAGTGAAATTCAGGAACTTCCCTTTTTGGTTCGTTCAAAATATCTATCCAAAAATCATTCCTTTTTACCCAGGATTCCTTTGGTAAAGGAATACCAATACGTTGGTATTCCACCAAGCTATGTTTGGGCATTCTAGTGCAAGTCCAGCAATCCCTTATGTGAGATGTGTCAGTCTGATTCGTGTTAAAATAATGTGGAGGTCGTGGGGAAGATGCGACCTCTGTGGCTATTTTGGCTGTCCTTGTACGGAGAACAGATTGAGAAGAAGTAGAACGGAGTGTATAGTTGTATAAGACCCATAAGGTGCCAGAAAGGAGACACTTATCTGAACTCTCCTCAGAAACGAGACAATACCAGTCCTGTGGTTTGAGCAAGAGCCAAGAAGTAACTGAGTCTGTGCAAGGAGGAAAGTTTAATAAAGGTGATGAAGAAGGAAACAGCCTTCATCCCACCACGACCACCGACGACCACCAGCAGGGGACACTGCGCAGGCGCGGATGGGAGGAGAGCTAATTATAATATGAAGCGGGGATAGGTCATGCATATGTATAAGCATATTGCGAAATTCTATGAATATGTATTGGTTAAAGAAATATAAACCCGAAAAGAGAATTGTACGGCGTGCGTGTCAATGGACCAGAGTGTGTCCCCAAGCACCAAGCGCTGTTTGCTTGCCTTTACTCATTTAAT
>NW_010164874.1:0-1520 GCF_000695765.1 Mesitornis unicolor | reverse complement strand
TTTGTCCCCAAGGGTTTCGGGTCCCCAACCCCATCCCCAAATGGGTTCCTGTCCCCAAAGGGTGTTTCGGGTCCCCAAAGGTCCCTGTCCCTGTACCCCAAAGGTCCCTGTCCCCTATGGGTCCCCAACCTTGTTCCCTGTCCCCAAAGGTCCCTGTCCCCAAGGGTTTTGGGTCCCCAAAGGTCCCTGTCCCTGTCCCCAAGGGGTCCCAGGTTTTGTCCCCAAGGGTTTCGGGTCCCCAACCCTGTCCCCAAGGGGTCCCCAATCTTGGTCCCTTGTCCCCAATGGGTCCCTGTCCCCAAAGGTCCCTGTCCCTGTCCCCAAGGGCTCCCAGGTTTTGTCCCCAAGGGTTTTGGGTCCCCATCCCTGTCCCCAATGGGTCCCCAATCTTGGCCCCTTGTCCCCAAAGGTCCCTGTCCCCAATGGGTTCCTTGTCCCTGTCCCCAAGGTTTTTGGGTTCCCAAAGGTCCCCAATGGGTCCCCATTCTTGGTCCCTTGTCCCCAAAGGTCCCCATCCCTGTCCCAAATAGGTCCCCAAATGGGTCCCTGTCCCCAAAGGTCCCTGTTCCTGTCCCCAGTGGGTCCCTTGTCCCTGTCCCCAAGGGTCCCTGGTTTTGTCCCCAAGGGTTTTGGGTCCCCATCCTTGTCCCCAAAGGTCCCCAACTCTGTCCCCAAAGGTCCCTTGTCCTCAAGGGTTTCGGGTCCCCAAAGGTCCCTGTCCCCATTGGGTCCCCAACCCTGTCCCTGTCCCCAAAGGTCCCCAAGGGGTCCCCAATCTTGGTCCCTTGTCCCCAATGGGTCCTTGTCCCCAAAGGTCCCCAACCCTGACCCCAAATGGGTCCCTGTCCCCAGGGTCCTTGTCCCCAAGGGTTTCGGGTCCCCCAAGGTCCCTGTCCCCAGAGGTCCCCATTGGGTCCCCAATCTTGGTCCCTTGTCCCCACTGGGAGCACTGGGAGGGGGTATTGGGGACTGGTAGGGGCTACTGGGAGCACTGGGAGGCAACTGGGGTGATACTGGGTTGATACTGGGAGCACTGGGGGGCTACTGGGGTGATACTGGGAGCACTGGGGTGATACTGGGAGCACTGGGGGGCAACTGGGAGCACTGGGAGGCTACTGGGGTGATACTGGGAGTACTGGGGGAGGTGCTGGGGTGATACTGGGAGCACTGGGGTGATACTGGGAGGCAACTGGGAGCACTGGGAGGCAACTGGGAGCACTGGAGGTGGACAACAGAGCCTCTCACTGCTCCCAGTTGCCCCCCCAGTAGCAGGGTTGGGCTTTACTGGGTGGAACTGGGAGGGACTGGGAGGGACTGGGAGGGAACTGGGAGGAACTGGGAGGGACTGGGAGGGACTGGGAGGGCTGACTGGTGTAACTGGTGTCCCCACAGAAGCGCAAGGTGGAGGTGGTGTCCCCGGCCACCCCCGTCCCCACCCCCACCGAGACCTCGCAGGCCTCCGTCTTCCCCCAGGTGAGACCAGTGCAGCCCAGTAAGGGCCCAGTAACACCAGTAAGGGC
>NW_010164873.1:0-8735 GCF_000695765.1 Mesitornis unicolor | reverse complement strand
TGCTGCTGCCCGGTGAGGCGGGGGTCCCCGGGGAGGGCTTTGGGATGGTCCTGCCACTCGGGTGTAAATCTGAAATGCGGTAAAGTGGTCGTATTTTTGTTCTTGAGTTTTGACTGGTTATTACAGCTAGGGACTTAACTATTATGGAGAAGGCAAAAGTACTTCCCTCGCACTCCTCCCAGTTTCTGTTTCACCATCTGCATGGAGTTCAGTCAACTTACAAATAGGAAACCCTGCTCTTCAGAAAAAGTGTGCCCTCAGCTACGATTTCAGGGGCATTCACTAATTTTATTATGTTTTCCTTGAGTCCACACTAATAAGATTTCTGTCTGACTTTCGAGAGCTGAAGATAGACAGCTTCCCAGCTGGAAGACTAAAGAGTCCACATTTATTAGAATTAATTTAAAAATGCTTTGTATTTCAGTCCTGTGAGTGAACCCTTAAAAGAATAAAATCAGTCATGATAACTGGTAGACATGACTGCATTTATCTGCTTTCGTCTGTGTAATCCTGACGTTGTCACTTTTGCTTGCTAAATATACGCTATAATATGCCACTTAAAATTTCATAGCTGTGCTTACAGTTAGTCTTTCTGATTCTTCTCTGCTTGGTGCTCATCCTTCTGAGTTTCTCCTGCTTCTTTCTCCTCCTCTTATCAGTTGTCACCTTGCTTCCCCATCACGCTCTGCGCCGTTGCTGTCTTGCAGGGATTGAGAGTAGAGGGCTCTGTTTTCCAGAGCCCTGCACTCTTTCACATAGAGTAATTCTTGTAGCAGGCCAGGAGACAGCTGAAGGAGCCCTGACTTGAGTTAAAGATGTGTTTGAAGCTGTAGTTACACATGCAGGGAAACTGCAGTGATGTTAGAAAACATTCTCTGTTCTTCCATGTCTTCAAGACAGTTTCACTTGTGGTGTCTCTGAGCACTGTGATTTGTGCCATGTTATGCTGTGCCCAGTCAGTGATGCATTTTATTGTGATGCCGTGGCAAGGGCTGGTGGTAGCTGTCTGTGTGCTTTTGCTGATTGATGTCTTTGGCAGAGGTGTCGACACAGAGTTTATGCTGGAAATGCACCTGGGGTGAAGTGGGATGGTGTTTGTTGTGCTGTGTGCTGGTGGTGTATGGCTGGAGAAACCGTTCACCTGGACCTGAAGGGACCTTCTCTGATTTTGGGAAGGCGCAGAGGAAGACTTGTTGGTACTAAGGGCTTGTTGGTACTATGAGTGCTCCTCTAAGAGAGTCTCAAACCATAACTTGGTACTTGCGACAAAATCTTTGCTTTGGTTTTCTTATGGCTTTGCTTCAAAACTTCCTAGTGTGTAGTGTAAATGTATGCATAAAACCAAATCAGTGTCTGTTCCTGGCTCTGCGTGATTATCTCCTTATGCTGGCTCTGTTACACAACAAACACTTCATGTCCAGGCAGCCTGTAGTATGTTTCTAAACCAGAGTGTGGCTGGAGAGAACCTGGGTGAAACGGGTTTTGTAGAGGAGTGGTCTAGCAACTAGAGCTGGGCAGCCGCTGCTTTATGGTGGGACTTCTTCATCCTCCCCGTCCTGAAATATGGTTAAAAGTTGACATAAAAACAGTGAGTTGGGACTTTTCATTTGAAAATGCTGTAAAAATGAAAGTCTGTTCCCTTGGTGTTCTGTAGGAGAAACGGGCTCAGGGAAGACCACCCAGATCCCTCAGTACCTCTACGAGGCAGGAATTGGCCGCCAAGGCGTCATCGCTATCACCCTGGGGGCCAGCCATATCCTTAGCTACCAGAGTCTCGGATGAGAAGAAGACACAGCTGGGAAGTCTGGTAGGTTGCTTTACAAAGTCTTCACAGAGTTGGTTTAGTACTGCAGCACCAGTGGGGCCGTACTGGGGCTTAATGGGTAAAATAAAAAGCAGCCATAGGGGTAATAGGTTGTCTTCATTTAATAATAACTCTGACTGGTGGAAAAAATTGGCTTTTTACCTGCTGCTGTGCTTCAGGGCAGGTATGTTTGACACTGATGTTTCACTTCTTGGATGTTATCTGTGTTCCTCCATTTGAAAAATTACTGGTTAATGAATAAAACAAAAAATATTGCACTCTCTTCCATTACTCCTTGTACCAAAAGTCTGTGTCAAGGTGACACTGTCAGAGTGCTGAATCTGTGCAGATCTATTAATCTGTGGCAGAATAATGGAGGAGAAAGGCCTCCCTTGCATAAAGGCTTCAGAGAGCATGGAGTAGTTTCTAGCAGGGAAGGAAGGAAAGGAAACTTGGAGCATTTGTGATGAACTTTTTATTTGAATTTGTGATGATTTCTAGTTGGGAAAAAGCTAATTGGGGTACAGTGTCGAGAGCTTCCTTTAGGTGGATTAGTAGCTTTGCAAGACTAAACACTCACAGACTGCAAATACACTTACGCTTTCCAGAGTCTCCTTGGAGTTCCGGTTGGCTCTGCCACGTTGAGCAGAGCGCTTTGTGGTCTGTCTTTGTGGTATGATGTCAATGAGACATGCGAGTAACTTTGTGCTTGTACTTCCTGTACTGCTCCGTAGGTTGGCTATACTGTGCGCTTTGATGACTGTACATCTGATGAAACTAGAATCAAGTTCTTAACAGATGGGATGCTGCTTCGCGAAGCTATTGCAGACCCTATGCTGCGGAAATACACCATTGTCATCCTGGATGAAGCTCACGAGAGGACAATCCATACTGATGTACTCTTTGGAGTGGTGAAAGCTGCACAAAAGAAACGGAAGGAACTGGGCAAAATGCCACTAAAAGTACGTGCATCTCGGGTGGCAGCAAAGGGCAGGGATGGGGCTCGGACCCTGAGCGCAGCACTAGGAGTATCTCCTACAGTTTTCCAAAGTGTTTGAAATTTCAGCCTTTACTATTTTCTTGTTCCTAAAAAGCTCCTTTAAATCTGAATAGATCTTATGATATGTGGGCCTGATATCACACATCTGAACAAAGTATCCGGTCACCCTCATGTTGCCTTTTTTCAGGAGAGCCCCTTGGGTGTGAGCTATAGACTGGACACGTTGTTTGGGGAGGTTTGGGTACAGTTGCCAAGAGCCCTGCAGATACAGGAGCTCTCTGATGTGGCAGCTGCATGACGTGCTCACAGTGGGGAATGAGATTGCACATGTGTGGTGGGTGCACATGTAATGAATTTATGTGAGTACGTGATGAGACCATGTTGGTGGAGGAGGCGTGTAGGGGACTGGTAGAGTGCTAGCACAGTCTCATTCAACAGACCATTCTGCAGCCTAGCTTTGTGTGTACTCAGTTCTGTTTATTAAATGTCATAGAAGAATTTTAACACATTTTCACTCATTTTGTCATACTGACATGTTACACTTGTGTGATACCAGAGCTGATGGCTTTAACAAGAAAAGATTACTCTCTTCTGTCTCAAAGTCTGTGTGCTTTTTGCTGTTCTGAGCACATATTTCAGTCTCAGGAAGCAGACTTTTGGCTAGTCCTGACTGGTAAGTGTCCTGCTGGGTCTGAACTGCAGTGCTAACCCATCTCATGCTCATGTTGAAGGTGATCGTCATGTCAGCGACGATGGATGTTGATCAGTTCTCCCAGTACTTCAATGGAGCTCCTGTTCTCTATTTAGAAGGCAGGCAGCATCCCATTCAGATCTTTTACACCAAACAGCCTCAGAGTGATTACCTCCACGCAGCACTGGTGTCAATCTTTCAAATCCACCAGGTATGGCAGTTTCGCCAGGTTTGTGCCTTCCTGGGGCCAAGGCTTGTTGGTTGGGGGGGCTCAAAGGTTGCTGTGGCAGAAAAGATGACTTGAGCTTGCTGCTACCAAATACGAGATGTCCCTGAGATGCTCTACTGCATCCTCCGGGAAAGGTGGATGATTGGGGAGCATGTTGGGTTACTGAGTTGGATTGGCTTAAGGGAGGGGTTGACAAATGCCAGTGTTGTTCCAAAAGTGGGAAGAAAGATTGGAAGCGGGAAATCATAAAATTAAACTGTTTATTACCCTACATACAATGCTTTGAAGACACTGTTGGTAGAGCTGTGGGATTTGTACATCAAGGTGAAGTTGAAAGGAGACTGCTAAGCAAAGCTCTCTGGTGTCATTTCACACCTAATACCTAAATGTTCCTCTCACCTGAGTTTTCTGTGTTTACTGGCTTATACCTGGGTGCTTCCCAGCTCTCCTGTTTGCATGTCCTGGACTTAAGACAATTCCTCCATCCTGTTAAGACTTAATCCTGCAAAATGCAGTTTACTCCTCACCTGTGGTGAATTCAAGCTGTTGCGTACCTTGCACCACATGTGTGTCTTTTCTTTCTTCCTTGCCCGCTTTGCTGACTTGCTGTCAGGACAGCATCTCATTACAGTCTCGGTTCTCACTCCTTCTCTCCCTGTCCAAACCATCTTAACTTCTCATGTGCTTTTTCCTCTGGTTTCAGGAAGCACCTTTTTCTCAGGATATCTTGGTGTTTCTGACCGGTCAGGAAGAAATTGAAGCAATGACCAAAACCTGTCGAGATGTTGCCAATCATCTCCCTGATTGCTGCCCACAGATGGTGGTTGTGCCTCTTTATGCTTCTCTGCCCTACTTTCAACAGCTCCGTGTCTTTAAGGCTGCCCCCAAGGTGAGGCAATGTGATGGGTAATCAGGATGAGTTTGTTTGCATGAGTGTTTGGAGGAAACATGGGATTTCAGGGGTTAAAGTGACCTGTACTGATAGTAATAGTCTCCACTGTCCACTGACTTTAGACTCTGGTTCTAGTGTGATATAAGACAATGTAACTGTGATGATATTAACAGATGCATATGCTAAGTCATCTGGGATCATAAAAATAAGGATTAGGGGAATTGAAAAGGGCAGAAGAATTTAAACTTGCCCCATTTTCCTGTGTGACCTGGTCTGCCAGGGAGGTTGGACTGGATGATCTTTTGAGGTCCCTTCCAACTCCTGATGTTGTGTGATTCTGTGAATTTTATGTCCATATCACAAATAAGCTACAGCAGTTAATGAGCCAAATACTAAGAAAACTAAAAACCTGGGCATACTTGGCAGGGCTGTGATGAAAGGAATTTGTGCTGCCTTGGGCTCTTTTCATACATATTCAGATAAATAAGAATTCAGATCGCGTACTTGTGCCAGAAATGAAACCAAAATGGCTTAAAGACGTATTGACAACAGCTGTCGTGGGTGATATATTTTGGTGCAAGAAGTGTAAGCTCATGATTTAGAAACTGATGAGAAGCTAGAGATTATCTTAATTTACGAGAGCTGGCACAGCAAGCATGGTATGTGGTCACAGCATGCTGCAGTGATATGTAGGCTTGGCTCATGCTGGGCGAAAGTAGCAGCGTTTCCTCCTTGCAGCTGAACTAAGGTGGCTTTTGACTGAGTTTAGTTTGTTCTTTCCTCTAGGGCTGTCGCAAAGTGATCCTCTCCACCAACATTGCAGAAACTTCCATCACCATTCCGAGAATAAAATACGTTGTGGACACAGGCATGGTCAAAGCAAAGAAGTACAGCCCTGGTGAGGAGTTCTAAGGAATGATGCAGAGATTGTTTTCAGTTTTGTAGGAGTTATATGAGCCAGTAAGCCCCACTGAGAGCTGATTTAAAATGCCCTCTGTGCTGTCTGAATGAATGCTGTCAGGTTTTAGGTATGGGTGTTGGTGGGGTTTTTTGTGGGTGTTTTGTTTTGTGGTTTTTTTGTTTGTTTTAATGAGTACCAACCATATAGGGGTAAAAATCTGTCAAATATGAATCTTCTTTTCCTGGACACAGTGTGTGATAGTTAGCTTTTGCTTCAGGGTGCTAAACCAAGTAAAGTCTGAGCAGTATTTGGATGGCACACCCTGGGATTTTTTTATTATTAATCCTACATGTTTTTCAAAGCTGTGCATTACACAGACATTGACTGAAATAATGCTTTTCCACACATAGAAATTGGTCTGGAAGTGTTGGCAGTCCAGCGGGTATCGAAGGCCCAGGCTTGGCAACGAACAGGGAGAGCAGGGCGAGAGGACAGTGGAATCTGTTACCGGCTCTACACAGAAAATGAGTTTGAGAAGTTTGACAAAATGACGATACCCGAGATACAGAGGTGAGAACAGAACCCTGATACCGCCTCACTTCTTGCCACACCTCTCCTATGCACTATTACAGATGGAGCTGTGTAAGGAACTGAACAGCAAAACTGGATCTAGGGTCTGACTGGTTGACTTTTAAGAAAAATGAACTATGGAGACTAAACAGAAGAATTAGGAAGGATTTTCTCAGGGTGGAAAGTTGGGCCCTGAGTCTCTGAACATACATGGGCAATAGTTCTTTTGACTTTCCTCCAAATTTTGGACTTGCCTTGTTGTGGTTTAGAAAGTGAGGCTTCACCAGCCAGCACTGGACCTGTCAAGTTGCAGCATAGATCTGAGGACTCCATTTCAGCTTATAGGCAACAAAAAGAAAGCAAAAAACAACAAAAAAAGAAAAACGAGAACAATCTCAGTTGTTCTTTCTCCCTATGCAGGTGTAACCTGGCCAGTGTGATGCTTCAGCTCCTGGCCCTGAGAGTTCCCAACGTGCTTACCTTTGACTTCATGTCCAAACCATCTCCTGGTAAGTGATTACAAAGGCAGTCTTGGAAAAACTTGGCAAAGGAGTTACTGAGGAATTGGTTTAAAATAATGTCTTCAGGCCAGCCTGAGAAGATGGAGTGTTGGAAGGTCAGGGCTGTGAAAGAAGCTGTCTCTCTCTGCTGCATTTTCTCATGATTTAGAAGTCTCAGATTCTTTCATTGCTCGTCCTCGGTCTTACCAGAGCAGCTACAGTTATGGCAGAGAGCTGGGGAGTCCAGCTTCCAGATGGAGCAAGAAGCAGTTTGAGTCATAAAGAACATGAAGGATGGCCTTGGCTACCAGGGAAAGCTGTAGAGAATCTCATGTGGCTTCTGCTCAAAGCTAAGAGATGGCAGCTTTAGTTTTGCTTCTGTTTTTGCTACTTAAATGTGAAAAGGTGTTTGTTCTACTGGATAGAATGGGATAAACCACAGATTGTGGCACTCATTTCTCTAAACAGAAAGGACTTGTCCCTCTGGCCAGGGGAAAGAGGTGGTGATGGTACCAGCTGATCTTTCACATCCCTGCCAATGTCAGCCAGGGCGCTTGAACATCTTTGTTTTGACAGATGCTATTCAAGCAGCAATTGAACAGCTGGACCTGCTGGGAGCCGTGGAACGAAAGGAAGATCAACCTGTCCTAACCCCCCTGGGAAGGAGGATGGCAGCCTTTCCACTGGAACCGAAGTTCTCTAAAGTAAAATTTAGCTAATTTTTATGTCACATGCTCTTCCTAGTATCACTGGCATTTCTCTTTCAAACTCCTTAATCAAGGTCTGGAACTTGGGGCAACTGCAGTTGTACTAGTATATTTGCAGTATGTTAATGAGGCAAAGCTTTATTTGCAGCAGCTCTGCTGGTTTGCTTATCATTTGTAATTTAATTATGGGAGATTTTTTAAAAGATAATTTCTTTCCTCTGGCACCTCTGAAGCTGAAGCAAGGTTAATTCCCTTGCAGTTTCCGGGATTGCTGGTAGCACTGTTCAGCAGTTTCATGAAGTGATATGGTAGTTGACTTTAGTCACCATGTTTGTACTGTAGATGAACTAGCCAGTCTCAAACAGCATGACAGTTGCTCTTAAAGGTGCTTGGTGGGCCCGTAAGAGGATTTACAGTTGTCTCTAGGTCAAAATGTTTATGAAATTGTCCTAAACAATGCTTGGTAAAGTTCCTGGGCTGCCAGTGAGCAGAAAAGTCTGCCCAAAGTCGATTTGGTCAACCAAAACTCAGTTTTGTTCTGTGATTTGCAGGCCATCCTCCTCTCCCCTAAGTTCCATTGTACAGAAGAGATCCTGACCATCGTGTCACTGTTGTCAGTGGACAGTGTCCTCTACAATCCTCCTGCCCGGCGGGATGAAGTGCAGTCTGTCAGGAAGAAATTCATCTCCAGTGAGGGGGATCATCTTACCCTGCTCAGCGTGTACAAGGCCTTCAGAAATGTCAATGGCAACAAGGTAGGATGCCAGTGCTGTCTGAGCTCATGGTTTTGGCATACAGCGGGGTGACATTGCATCCTTTGTGGTTGGCGCAGAACGCATCCTTCCAAAGCAATGAGAAGGGAGGACTGACTTACTCATCATTTGCAATTGGGTAATTGGAGAAAGCTGTTCAAGTGCCGAAGGCTCCCACAGAAAGTTGTAGCAAAACTGGTTATCAAAAGCTTTGTGAGGCCAGTTTTGTAATTGGAGCCAGGTCTCTTCCTTCCCTGGTTCCAGCTGCAAACAGGAGAGCGGGAGAGTGTTGGGACTTACTGATAAATACCTAGTCATGCTCTTTCACAGGATTAATTGCAAAAACACAGAGCTTATTTGCAAGTAGATTTTGATTTATCCTACCCTATAAACTCCTCAATTTGATTTTTAGCTCTGTAGACTCGTGCACTCCATTCCTTGCAGCATCGGTCATTCTTACCACCTGTGGGATAGCAAGTGCTGTTTTGCAGCACTTGGTGACCTTGCAGAGCGATTCTGAGTGGGAAGAGAACACCAGATGCTGTTCCTTAGCACTATGGGAGGGAATGTAGACAGTGAGGAGTAATCCGAGTTAGAAGTATGGCAAATGGGAGGGAATGTAGACAGTGAGGAGTAATCGGAGTTAGAAGTATGACAGGGAAATGGATCTTGAAGAAGAGGTAAGTGAG
>NW_010164872.1:462-2220 GCF_000695765.1 Mesitornis unicolor | reverse complement strand
TCACATCATCCTGTTCCAACAGGACAACTTGCTATTTAAGCATGCAACTTGGGGACAGCCAACTGTTGCAAAAAATGGGGAAATAAATCCGGTCTTGTGAGGCCAGCACTGAATATGTGACAGACGCAAGTTGGGGAACAAATAGTAATCATTTATTTACAGCAACATTTACAGGTTCTTTTGGATTGCCGGTGCTAAATTGAAAAGCTACAGGTACACACAAACACTGACAACAACAACTTGCCCGCTGTAAGCCCGGCTGCCTGGCAAATAAACAAACCCGTCAAACAGAAATACAGTGGAGCAAAACCAAGAACACACTCAGGGAAGCATAGAAATACATCTGAGGAGGAATATATAAAATACACTCAGGGAGTATACACCTGAGGAGGAAATATATCACTCAGTGTCAGCTGAGGTAAATAATCTTACCCACAAGGTGTCCCGAGTGGGGGGGATGGAGAGGGAGCGAATTCATCAATCCGTTCAGTCATCGGTATGGTTCTGAGTTCATCCTGTCCCAATTCTTGGGCTGAAATTGGGGTGATATTTATACTCAAACTTTGACATTAAATCACTGGGGCATAGGTGCGGGTGGGAATGACTATAGACAACCTTATCACTTATGTTAATGTCACAAAGTCTGTTGATTCACACCTGCATAGGTAGAGGTAGAGGCTCCTTTTGTTTGGGGTGGAAAGAAATGGGGGATAGAGACCACAATACCTCTGCCTCATCTCACACTTCTTCAGGCATCCGGATAACACCATGTATTGATCTAGTGATGGTTGCCATCTTGCCCGGTGCTTGCCACCTCACCCAAAGTTTGGTTTCATGCTTCCAGGCATGCAGCTACATGGTGTACGTGACTTGGACTTTTCAATTAACTTTGTTCTCTTTACACCGACGTCCCCCCTTTTGCCAGTTGTTTAGAAAAATTCTAAGTCTCTGAGCCAGCACGCCTAGAGCAAGATGTTGTTTCTCATGCACAAACAGCTCAAAAGGTTTGGACAAGTCAGGCAGTCCAGTGCAGGTGCTGACATCAAAGCCTTCTTCAGGTTCTTAAAGGCTCTCTGGCATTCAGGGGTCCACAGCAGGTGATTCTCCTGTGACCCCTTCAGAGTCTCATAGAGAGGTTTTATCAGCAGTCCATAGTTGAGAATCCACAGTCTGCACCACCCAGCTGTGCCCAGGAAAGCTCTCATCTCTCACATAGTTCTTGGTTCTGGCGTCTGGCAAATTGCTGCTTTTTGGTTGGCTCCCAGTCTCATTGCCTCCGTGAAATCTCAAAACACAGATATATTACAGTCTCTTTTCCTACCTGGGCTTTGCTGTTTGACACGTGATATCTTCCTTGTCCCAGGAAATTCAGTAGGCATCTGCAGACACTCTCCCCGACTCTCGGCAGCCAACAAGATGTCATCCACATGTCTCTTTTCTCCCTTCTGGGGAGGGGAGAGGGGTTAATAGAGAGCATCTGCCCAGGATTGAGTGGCCAGCCCAGCCCTAAACCATGACAGGATTTTATCAGTTTGCCTGAATAACTTGAATTCCAGCTCACTCAGTTAAGGAAGCCTTGCACTGTTTGATTTGAGAGTTTCAAGAAACGGTTGGAAAATTAAAACGGACAGATTAAATCATGTCGTTGATAAATGCAATATTATATCGTGTCTTCTTAATGTTGCCCTACGTGCCGCACACGCTGTATTATTTCATACTTGTTGCTTGTGCCTATATTCTCTAGTTTCATTATGGGCG
>NW_010164872.1:0-317 GCF_000695765.1 Mesitornis unicolor | reverse complement strand
TCCGTTGTAGTGAATTTTTTTCCGTGGAAAAGGATACTTCCTCCTTCTATGCGAAGCCATTTCCAATTCCACGAGTTTTAGAGAATTTTGAATATAGTTGTTACTATCCAAATATTATATATTTCATATTGAATTTATTATTGGTTGTCATGAACATGCAGTGTCAGATTAAATACTGCAGCTTGAGTAGGAGTTCTGTAAACATCTCTAAGGCTGTAGCGTGTGACATTTCAGTGACATGTACTGTGGCTAAACAAACCTGGAGAGCCTATAAGAGATGCACTGCAGATACACAGATGCTGTGGGCTATCACAATA
>NW_010164871.1:412-2386 GCF_000695765.1 Mesitornis unicolor | reverse complement strand
CCAACGTTTTCCATCTGCCTTTCTGTGTAGCAGCGCACAGACTGGTTTAAATATGGCAACCGTTCGACTGTAACTCTCACCAGAAATGGGCTAGCACTGAAAGATCTTGCTGGATTTTTCCTTTCACGCGAAGTGCTTCTGCCAAAACAAACTTTTGGGCTGTGCCATTCTGTGTTTTCCTTTCTTGTCCACGTTCGCCTCCAGCTTTCGTGGCTGCTGGTATGAGCCATCTCTGAAATGGAAACGGTCAAGCTCTTCTCCCACACCAAAGATGCTAGGACTGAAACGTATTCTTGCTCTTGTCTTTTCTAATAAGTGAATATGCAGCCCCAAATAACTTTTGGTATTAGCCTTCTTTTTTTCCCCTGATACTTGCTCTTGTCTTTTCTATTTTCAATTTGTAGCCCCACAAAGTCTGGGGTTCTGGGCTTCTTGGCTTCCCTGGGAATCCAACGTTTGCCACTGGGCTTTCTCTGGAGCTGCCCAGAGCCTGGTTTCAATAGGGCAAATATTCGATTGTAACTAATACTAGAAACAGGCTTGGAATGAAAGCTGTTGCTGGATCTCTCCTTTAATGGAACGTGCTTCTGTAGCCAAACAAAGCTTTGGGCTGTGCCATTCTGTGTTTGGCCATCTCGTCCACGTTTGTCTCCAATTTTCGTGACTGCTTTTGAAAGCCATCTCTCAAATGGAAACAGTCAATCTCTTCTCCCACACGATAGATTCTAGGACTGAAGGCTGTTGCTGGCTCTTGTCTTTTCTATAAAGTGAATTTGTAGCCCCACAAATCCTGCCATTCTGGGCTTCTTTGCTTCTTTGGGAATTCGACGTTTGCCACCAGGCTTTCTCTGGAGCTTCCCAGACCCTTTTTTCAGTATGGCAAATGGTCAACTCTAACTCACACCAGAAAGGGGCTAGGAATGAAACCTGTTGCTGGATTTCTCCTTCCCTGGGACGTGCTTCTGTAACCAGACAAATCTCTGGGATCTGTGCTTCTATGCTTCTCTATCTCGTCCACGTATGCTTCCAATTTTCGTTTCTGCTGGTTAGCCGTCTCTCAAATGGAAACGGTCAAGCTCTTCTCCCACACCAAAGATGCTAGGACTGAAGACTGTTGCTGGCTCTTGTCTTTTCTATTAAGGCAATTTGTAGCCCCACAAAGCTTTTGGTTCTAACCTTCTTTTTTTCCTCTGGGAAGCCAACGTTTGCTACCAGGCTTTCTCTCTAGCTACCCACAGCCTGGTTTCAATATGGCAAACGTTTGACTCTAACTCACACCAGAAAGGGGATAGGAGTGAAAGCTGTTGCTGTTTATCTCCTTCCATGCAAGGTATTTCTGCTGAAAAACAAAGCCTTGGGCTCTGCACTTCCCTTCTTTGCTATCTCATCCCCGTTCGCCTCTAATTCTGGTGGCTACTATGGTTGGAGCCTTCTCTCTAATGGAAACGGTCAAGCTCTTCTCTCACACCAAAGATACTAGGATTGAAGACTGTTGCTGGCTCTTGTCTTTTCTATTAACCGAATTTGTAGCCCCAAAAAGCTTTTCGTTCTAGCCTTCTATTTTTCCCCTGGGAAGCCAACGTTTGCCACCAGGCTTCCTCTGAGCTGCCCAGATCCAGGTGTCAATATGGCAAACTTTCGACTCTAACTCACACCAGTAAGGGGCTAGGACTGAAAGCTGTTGCTGGATTTCTCCTTCCATGCGAAGTGCTTCAGTAGCCAAACAAAGCTTTCGGCTGTGCCATTCTGTGTTTGATTATCTCGTCCACATTCGCCTCCAATTTTCGTGGCTGCTGGTAGGAGCCATGTCTCAAATGGAAACGGTCAAGCTCTTCTCCCACACCAAAGATGCTAGGACTGAACACTGTTGCTGGCTCATGTCTTTTCTATTAAGACAATTTGTAGCCCCACAAAGCCTGCTTTTCTGGACTTCTGTGTTTCCCTATGAAGCCAGCATTTTCCAGTCAGCTTTCT
>NW_010164871.1:0-367 GCF_000695765.1 Mesitornis unicolor | reverse complement strand
CCCCCGAGAAATGGACTAAGACTGAAAGTGTAGCTGGATTTCTCCTTCCGTGGGATGTGCTTCTGTAGCCAAACAATGACTTAGGGTCTACATAAGCACTTCTCAGCCAAGCGCCTTTGGTGTGGGAGAAGACCTTGACCGTTTCCATTTGAGAAAAGGCTCCTACCAGGTGCCATTGAAATCGGAGCAAACATTGACTAGCTATCGAAGCAGAGAAGATCAGCCCTCAAAGCTGTGTGATGTTAATAATAATAGAAAATATAAGACCCAGCAACAGTCATCAGTCCTTACATTGTTGATGTGGTAGTAGAGATACATTATGTCCATTTGAGAGAATTCTCCTACAAGCAGTCACAAAATTTGGATG
>NW_010164870.1:0-6497 GCF_000695765.1 Mesitornis unicolor | reverse complement strand
TTCTGTGATTCTGTGATTCTGTGATTCATTACTTTAGGAACTGTCTTCATTTAGGCAGTTGTTCGATCACCCAATGACCTCTTCCTGCTCAAGGAGGGGAATCAGGAAAAGTAAAGGAGACCCATGGTTTGAAATGAAAGCAGATTTAATAAGATAATTATAAGAAATTAATATTAATACCAATATTAATATAAAATACAAAAAATTATACTCAGCCCATATGGTGGTCATGACCCCTGTGTTCCCAGCAGCGAATGCTAAATAACAAAGACTGTGAACACCACAGCTGAAGTGAAAGCACGATGGTCACAATGAATAAGGTGTGTGCCTCAGGAGCAGAACGATGGGCAAGACCCTCTCAGAATAAAAACCATCAAGGAAAGAGAGCTGACCCCAGCACATTCCCCAGTTTTCAGTGAGAACGACATTTAGGTAGTTCTGTTGGTCAGCTTGAGTAATTTCCCCTGACTTTTTCTCCTCCTAGCTTCTGTACCAGGCTAACTCAAAACTGCTAGAGACCTTGATCACTATGGTAACCTGATACCAGTGTTGGCCAAAAAATAAAACAAAATGTCTTATAAACTTTGTTCCCACTGAATTCAGTGCTGTAGTCTTCCCAAAAATGCAGCTTTCCTGAACAGAAGTCTAATTCTATGATTCTGTTCCAGTGAAATCAGGACAGGAATGCAAATTCAAAACTATAAAGAATTTGGAAGACCTCATTCATCACTTGATTCAGCCAGCTGGTACTTTTTATGATACTTCTGATCACGTCTACTATGTTCTGTGTAGGAAAGAAGATAGAGCTTACCAGGGAAAACTTAGGACAGGACTTAGAAGAAAAAAAATACCTTTTCTGAATCTGAGACTTCATATTTATCTTAGATATCAGTTAAATAATTAATTTTCTCTAGTATTTGATTGGCTAAAATCCCTTTCTCAGTCTTTTGAAATTCAGAAATGTGCATTATCCTAACTAGCTCAACATTTTCCATGTGTAATTAAACACTTGTTTGATTCATGTAGAGAATATGTCATAACTATACTTAGTATTACTGCTTAACAGCCTGTAAAATTTAATTTAAAAAAATGAAGGTGTGTTACTTTATTTAAAAATTACTCCCAGGTTGCAAACTTTATATATACCAACTTTCATGCCTGAGTGATTTCTTTTTTAGAGAGGCAAGTTAAAAGCCCCTCAGAAACACTGTTTAAAACTGAAGTCTTTTCAGAGCTTTGAAATTCTGGTTGACTTGCAAATGCAGCTGTAGGGAATTGTGCCTATTGTGCACTGTATTAACTGGAACTTTGTGTTTGCAGCTGCTCGTACGTTCAATATTACACATTTGTCAGTATTTCATGTAAATCCTTCCCCCTCCCCAGGATGTCTAGTGGAAATAAACTAGCTCTTCTGAAGTAACATTGCTAGATTTTCTGCTTATTATATTGAAAAAATAAAATCTTCCTTCAAACCTTCCATTCATCTTGCATTTACAAGTGAAAATGTACATTGGACATTTTTTTCTGCTTCAGTTATTTAGCCCAAATTTTTTACAACCCTCATGAAAGCTTAAAAATGAAGCAACAAGAACATAGAAATATGCAGATGTAAGTTAATGGAGGTGTAAATCCACAGCATGTCACATGTTTTCTGCTGGTTTTGTGCAGCTAAGGAGACATAGCAGGCTAAGCAAACTCTAAAGGATCGTAGTGAGTAGCATACAGAGCCATGACACTTCAAGATTAGAGGAAATTTTGTGCGTCTTAACAGCTGCAGCACAAGGTCTGGGCTGTAAGAACAGAAAATTTGTTAGATACCCTGTTCTGACCTAGGTGTGAAATCTCATCCTCCTTTGTACATTTTGTGTTTTTCAATCACTTTGAAAGTCCTTGCCATTGACACATAGCTAAAAGGCAAATCCTTAGGAATTGCACGCACTAAAAAAGACTCTCATTGACCACTCTCAGAATGCTGGGCAAGGTAATTCACAAATGACTATGATGAAAGTCACAACCAAGGCAGCTGTTTGTCCCAAACATCTGTCTGGAAACCAAGTGCTGTCTTCCTCCATTTTCTCGCATCTAAGCAACCTCTCTCTGTAGGCCTGCTTGTTTTTAGTGCACATGAGGAACAAGAACAGCAAGATAATGGAACAATTTAAAGAAAATATCTACTTCTGAAAAACAAATAATATTTCTAAATAGTGACTTAGGCAAGCACCATATTGCAATACATGCAAATAAATAGTTTGTTAACAAGCAGACCAGTTTAATATGGAACCACTGGAAAATGAATTACTGTGATGGACAGTGATTCCTGTACAATGTGCACAGGAATCCTCTCCATCCCTCTCCTTGCTAATATTTGATATTCAGAAAATACAGTCAGCTAAAAACAACTGCTACTGTAATTGACAGATATTGCTAAATTTGGAAGTCTTGCTCCTAATAGGTTTGCATTTGTTTAACGCACAGCTGGATCATGTCAAGAAGCAACCCATCAACTGACGAGCTCTGTCTTGTTGCAATGCATGCTTTGTTTTGTCATGATTCAACATAATAGGAAGTAATTAGATGATAATACATTCTATTGTAGCATGGCATGACAGTCAGATCACTTAAGTTAAAGAAAAATTTCAGGGTACTTGAACTCTTATGCTAGCAATTAGAAATATTAATTATCTTTTGCTGTTAATGTTTTGTATGCATGTGTGTGTGTGTGTATGGCTCATTGTAAAAGATGTATTTTCATTCTTAGCCTGCTATGATTATGTGAAATCAATTTGGACGAAGTACTAATAAATAATAATGTAGAAGTATAAACTCCTTTCTTCATGGCAGAACAGAGGAAGACTCAGAATTAAAATCTATAGAGTGAAGATGGGTAACATTAGTACCATTTATCATTTTGCTTGTAATCATTACCGTGCTATGCCATTTGCGAGAGTTACAACAATTTTTAATATGAAAAGGAAGTGTTGTGGTTTTTGCTCTTTTGTCTTTTTTTTTGTTTGTTTGGTTGTTGTTTTTTTTAAATCCTAGCCATCCTGAAAAAGACGCATACATTTAAAAATAATAACTAAAAATCTAATAAAGTAGTACTACCGCGTGAGAAGAAGCAAAGCCATGCTAAGACTGGATGAACTACCAATAATCAATTCACACAACTACCTGAAATTGGATGACAGAAGAAAATTATTCTAGAAGAATGACAGGAGAAGTCAATACTCTCGATATGACAAAGAATGTGTGAACGACTTATTTACTTCTACTGCAAAACTGGAAGCAAGGAAGGGGTTTCAGAAAATAATGGGATCCAATTAAAGCTCACCATTTGCAATTAATGGGTATGGGTGTGTAGGGGACTGATGTAACACATGACAAGAAATCATTGCATGTTAGCCACTCTATAGCAACTGATATGTCATCTTTGTTAAAACAACTTGGCTTTGAAACCCAGTCAGTGTACTCCCAGGAGACATACACCTTTGATCTTGAACACAGTTATGTGTAATTACTCGTTCCATATAATGGAAACATGTGAACTTAGGCTTGTAGCTCACAGATTTGTAGATCTCCAAATGTATGAATCTTCATATGAATTTTATCCATTGTCTGTGAATTAGTTCTTTAATGTAATGTATAATGTCATTAGACACCTGACAGGGTGTTGACAGGTGTGTTACAGGACTTTTGGGAGACCCAAACCCTTTCAAAGAAGGAACTAGAAGCTAGATGCAAGACTTCATTGCACTGGTCACTCACCACCTATGTTTAGCCAACTGAATCAGACCTTTGCTTTATGGATCAGATGTAGATGTGAAGTAGATTCTGAGCTGGTCATATTTATCTTGACTGAGGTACAGCTGTGCATGCACAACACAGATGCAGATCTTGGCAGCTAAGGTTCATTGCAGGTTCAAAAATTAAGACATTAGTGAAGTTTAAGAATGTCTGGTGTTACTTGTATCTGAATCGATGAGGGATAATTTTGAATCAAACTGGAAAACAAATACTAGGAGTCCACTCAGGGCACTCAAGTCTTAGTCTTCCATTTACAGCCGTTTAAAAAGTAGTTCAGGACATATCATAGTTGACATTAATTGTGTATAGAGTGTTTACTTTTTTTCCAGTGCTGTATTTTGATCTAATAGCTTTTTTGTCATAACATTAAAGACTTCAGTAGTATCTGTTCCTCCTCTCAAAGTAATCACTATTTTTAGCCAAATATCAAATGACAGATCTCACTTGTTATTAATTATAGAAGAGTGGGTAGAAGGCAAGGTACCTTTTTTTTCCATATCTAATTTCACAGCTAAGGTGTTAAGCATAATACTTACATGAGCAAGGTTACAAAAACATAGTATGGCATATACTAATACATATACATTAAGGCATATGACTGCAAAATAAAGGAATAAATATAAAGTTTACACAAGGCTAAATACTGACTGACATAGATGATAAAAACAAAAATAAGAAAATAAGTTAATGTTAACTTTGTTGTAAACTGTAAACCTAATCAAATCAAAGCAGAAAAAGAAATCTTGTAAGGCTATCAAATATCAGGAAAGTGTGCTGAATAAAATCTGCTATCAATCATGGCCAATGGCACATAATGAATGGGACTGCTGTCTTATGTCACAGAAACTCTCACAAGAGTACTATATTGAGCTATTTTCCTCCTCAGAATATCTCAATTATATTGGTGGGCTGTTTGCTGAAATATGGTTCCATAACGAATATGTGTGAACATCAACACAGATTAACTAGAGACATTTACAATTAATAATGTTCTGTGACTGATTAACAGCACACTACTGAATATGATGAATTTTTGTGACTATATAATAAAAAAAAATCTCTTGACTATCTAATTTGATAAATAAATATTCAAATTCATCTGCTTGGGGAAAAAGGTCTATAGATTTATTTTGATTTACTATTGAAGGTATTTAAAGAAAATTAAGAAAATTACTTAATAAAAATGCATTTCCAAAACCAAAACAGTATTTATCTGTTTCTCAGAATTTCAGTCCTGAACCTTCATGCTAGGCAGCTGAAATTGTACTCCCCTGGTGCTACCTAGATTACCTCTTTTGCAAATGTATTCGTTTTCTCATAACTTTTTTTGCTATAAGTAGTTAAACACCAGCACTAACAAACATGGTTGGTTGTGGTATTACATTCTCAGGTATTGCAAAGCAACAGATAAGAGGAAAGTTCACAGTGTAGCTCTCTTTTGTGAGCTTGACTGAGCCTGGAGTATGAAAACCTCCCTGTGAAAGAGAGGATCTCTTCTGGGTCAGATCAAAGGTCCATCTGTCCTCCAAGTCTATTGTCTGAGAACGGCCAATAAGAAATGCCAAGGGAAGAGTAACAAGACGGGGTCAACACATAGCAGTAAACATATTCCCTCCTGCCACCAAAAGCTGTGGGACTTTCTGAGTCGGGGTTGGTAATTTTGTACCTAGCAGCCCTCAAGCATGTTTAATGCTAAGTCTACACATCATATTGTCATATAGGTATTGCAAATAATAAGATGGCACATTGACCACATGACTAATATTAGCTTTTTAGGAAAATTCACAGTGTCTTCCACAATCCATTGTTTATTATTTCTCTAACATCAGTACTTTTTTTACACTCTTAGTTCATAAGAAAAGTAAACATCTGTCTTAAGTAAATGTTAAAAGGCAGTAATTTTCCTATAATAGATACCTTTTGACTGTTCAAAATACTGAGTAGCGATATTTCACAGGCATGCCTTAGATGGTAAGGTACATTTTTTTCTACCCTCATTACTGATTTAAAAGTGAGTTTATTGATTTTTATTTTAGAATGCTTTTGGTTAGGATACTTTTTAATTTGTGCCTGAACATAAAAGTCCAGCAAAAATAGTAAAAAATGAAGAAGGAAAAAAAATGTCACTTGAAGAACTCCAAGTAGAACTCAGTATAGCCTAAGAAGCAATCACAGCTTTGTCTGTTTCAGTACAAGTTGATTTACTGAAACTACATTGATCAGCCCCTTATATATCTTATTTATTTATTGTTGTGTTTTTTGTTTTGTTTTGGTTTGGTTTGGTTTGGTTTTTAAACCTATATTATAATATAGATCAACATTTATATTTTATCATACATACCCAGTAGTACTCTGCGTACCTAGTCCCCTGAGTGGGAAGACAGGGATGGAAAGCACAGTGAAGCCTCCATAATCCATGAAGAGTTATTTAGTGAGCTGCTACACCACTTAGATATACACAAGTCTATGGGGTCAAATGGGATCCACGCCAGGGTCCTGAGGGACCTGGCAAAAGTGCTCGCCGAGGGCGCTGGGCAAGCGGGCGGGCGGAGCCACTTTCCATCATTTATCAGCATTCCTGGCTGACTGGGAAGGTTCCAGTTGACTGGAGGCATCTACAAGAAGGGCCGGAAGAAAGACTTGGGGAACTACAGACCTGTCGATCTGACCTTGGTGCCAGGGAAGGTGATGGA
>NW_010164869.1:59245-60774 GCF_000695765.1 Mesitornis unicolor | reverse complement strand
AGCACCACCGCCCGCCCGCCCCGTCCGCTCTCGGGGCGCCCCGGCGTGCCGCTATCGTGCCGACTCCCCCTCCTTCCTTCCCCTTGTTCAGGTGTCACCGGCCGCCACCGGAGACTTCCCAGGAGGGAAGCTCTCGAGGAAAATCCGGGTACCTTCCCCATAGCTGCCCCTCTCGTAGCCGGGGGAAGGGGTGATGTAACTGGAAGAACTTTCTTTTGTGGTAGGAGAGGATTTAGTGACCTCCAAAGTTTTGTTCCGGGACAAAACCGTTCGATAAGTTTTTCGGAATTCATTCTAATATTAATGTAATTTATTGCGCTGTTATTTGGTATCCTGCACGCTCAAAGCAGTGGAGCGGAAAAAAACATTAGGGACGTTTAAGTAGGGATTTCATTGCTTTTAAATACCTTGCTGACGTGATACGTGCATTTTATATTTTGCACTTTAAGATGGGTAGTATGGAATACAGTTATAAATGCATATGCTTGTCTGTGAATAGCACGGAGGATAAAGATGGGAAACATGGAGAAACTAAACAGATTTTAAACATTCCATTCTCTTTGGCGGAAGATCAATATTTGAAGATTTCTGCTTACACAGTCTGTACCTTGACAATATCATAATTAAGAGATCTGCTGATAATGTATAGTATTGATAGCCATTTCAACTTCAGTTAAGGCTGAATGAATTTTGTAGGTAATTTAGATGGGCATAAAGGAGCTTTGGATATTCTGGATAAATTGTTAACTAGGCAAGATTATTAAACTTTGTGATTGGCTCCTGATGAGGTGAACTTTCAGTGTTTCAAAAGAATATCAGTAGATATTTAAAATACAAGACTACATTTTAAATGTGCATGTCTGAAATTTGACTACTAAAAGAGTGTATCTTTTGAAAACACCAGTTAAGGAGTCATTATATGATGGTAATCTGTGTTGCACCCATTCGTAATAAACAGTTTCATGATGCCAGGCACAGTAAATTTTCTGGTAGTGTACTACACAAATAAGGGGGTTAATTTCTATTTTATCTATGCACTTTAAAAAAATTATTAAGTATAATGGCTATTGCATGTATGATAAGTACATGAATTGATTGATATTATTACCCATGATTTTTTATGGTATGTTTAAACAGTTTTAGCTTGACTCTTCTGGTTTGATTCATTGTCTCAAGCTATCAGAGACAGAAGAATCTTAAAATTTCTTGCTCCTACTTTATTCCCTCTATCTCTTCTCTCCCAGCTCTCCTTTGGTCTAATTTAAAGGATAGTAACTGCCGAGAATTCCTGTACATGTGAAGAAAAATGCCAATTTTAAAAATACACAAATCCTGGTAGATGGGAGCAAACCCCTCATGCCCTGTGTGAAAACCTACTGGGCCAGTATTAATAAGATACTTGTTTTGGTATTAGTTTGTGATGCCAAACAACAAACATGAGAGAATGCAAAGATAAATCTAGGGCTCTGATCTTTGTTTAAACAGGTCATGGGTTTTGTTTAAAGCTACGTGCTCACTACAGGACCTGT
>NW_010164869.1:0-59214 GCF_000695765.1 Mesitornis unicolor | reverse complement strand
GCAGGAATGTAAAGAGGACTGGATTTCTGATTTGGCATACATAGCCAATTCCGACATTGATATTTCTGCTTCTTGAGTTAATGGTTGATAAAATACAGTGTTGTTTGTGATTGTATCTATTTAATTGAAATTATTATACAGAATTAGAAAAAAATATCCAGATTATGTCCTCTTAGGAACCAAATGTGATCAAATCTGCTGCCTTAGGTGCAGTCTTCCTCACCTGAAGAGTTATACAGGAGTGAGCTCTTCTATATAGTAGAACACGTAGGTGTGTATAAAAAGGTGACTGTTTTTTAAATCAGCTAGAGTTCCGCCTCTGAATTACAAGAAAGGAGACTCAAATCCCCTGAAACCAGGTAACTGCTTAGTTCATTATCCAGGCAGTTTCTTTTTTCAGACATATGGAAACAATATCAAATGGTAAATAAAAATGCATTTATAATTGAGAATTTTAATATTTTTGCCCATGAAGACAGTTTTCATCTCAAATTATTAACACAGTAAAAATAAATCAATGCAGCCTATTTGATTCTTGCTGAACCTTGTTTTGAAGAATTTAGAGAGGATGTGTAAGGTAATCTGAGGGAAGAGCCTTTTTACATCTTCCTGTTAAATGAAGATAATTAGAATATTACAACGTACAGTTTGAATTCTCAGAATAAGGCTAAGTGTAGTGCTGGAAACTTTAATTTGGATGTTCTGCATCATACATCAGTTTGATTCTGTGATCATTGCCCATAGGTAAATTGGGTCTGTGTGAGGGTGTTTGAGAGCAAGGTGGTCTTGTTACATCTAACTTAAGTACATTGTTTCAATTCGGGATAGTCTAGGTTAAGTTTGGAAATACAAGCAAGGTTAGTAATTTAATAGGGTCTTTTAAAGTCACTGGGCTGTTATCCTTTGACTTCCTGTTAGAAAGTCATGTTTTCAGGCTGCTGTTACTACGAATGAAATAACATGTGAATGTAATGCTTGGGCAAGGTTGCAGAATGGCAGTGCCGTATAAGATCTGTTGCAAAAAGGAGCAGAGCTGTTATGGAAATGGCTATTCACCTGCTCCTGCAGTGGCCACCTCTGGAGGGTAAAGCAGTTCATTCTTTGTGACTGCTCACTGCTTGACCTCATTGTTGAAACTGTCAACAAGTGTGACAGTTGTGCTGTGATTTGATATGACAGTGGAAATTGTATTAGAATTAACAAATAACCGTCACAGCATATATGTAGCAACTTGCAGTCATAACTGATTTGGGATTCATTACACTAACCTAAATACAAAATGCTTTGTGTTTTCCATTCAGTCACTATTTAAAATGCCATTATTTACCATGGGAGTAAGATTGGGTTCATAATGTCATTTAAATATGCTGTATTGTCTATGACTGTGGAGAGCCATACTAATATTAGTGTAATAAGGACTTGTCGTCTTTTCTTACACAGATTCAGAGGTGTAATACTTGATGTATCATACATTTCAATTGCGAGTATTTGTCCTTATTATATATTTTTAATTTATATACTTCTGCTAAAACCATTATTACTATGTTTAGCATATATAACTTTTTAAAGCTATTTTTTATGCAGCATACCCTTTCCACCTTTTAAATTCAGTTTCTCTGCCATATAGCCAGTCCAGCTTGCCTTATAGCAGGTGAGGGTCTTGCCATTCAACCAAAGGCGGAAGCCAGCAGAGCAGCTGTAGAAGCAGCATATGAAGGAAACTGATGGTTACTGATATTTTCGACTCTTTTTTTTTCTCTGCCTTTTTCTGATTGGCTGTTTTGCTCAAGCTTCCTCTTTGCCAGCTCCCGCAGTTGCATCACTTTGCTTAATGTGCTGTACAGCTCAGACATCCTACACGCCACTTTATTTCTTATCACCTTTTTCCATCTCTCACCAACTCTTATCATATCCAATCTTCTCTGCTGTTGTCTTCTGTGACACTAATCCCACTTATTTTTTTCTTCCCCATGAAAGAAAATGGAAGGCACATAGTGCACTGCCATTGCACTGATCATTTCTCTGCATTGCTGTATCATTTTTCTCCAATATCCTATGTTGAGCTTCTGGAGACTGTAAGCCGTCTAGGGCAGAGACTTTGGTACTGCATGGTTGTACAGTGCTTAGCAGACTTTGCTGTTGGATGTCACTTCATTTGTGGACACTCATATCATAATAAAACATAATAATAGGAGTATGTCATCTTTGTGGGATAGCCTTTCTTCTGGTTCTTTGGTAGTAAATAGAAACATTTCTTACTCAAAGCTTATCTTCACTGTATTGATGTTCTGAAGTATGTCTCAGTTTTGCCCCTCAACACTTTGTCCCAGGTGTGAGTAGTTTTTGGGTGAAGTTCAAGATACCTTGCCTAATGCAGTGGGGCTGGGATGGCTTAAAACTCAGCTGCTGCCAGTAGTTAACAGTCTAGTACCTTGAACAAGAACCAACCAACCAAACAAAAAAAATCAGCTTCAACGTGTTTCAGTGGAAACTTCAGACTTGGCAATGCCAAAAAAGTGTTCTGGTTTCACCAGGTTGACTGAGACAGAAAGGAAAAGAAAACCCAAAAATGTATAGTGGATTAATTTCACTACTTTGATGCTTTGCTCCTAAGTATTTCTTTAATTTTGATTTCCCTTTACTTTTCACTCCTGAACTGTTTGGCTTTGTCATAGCATCTTCTGCGTCACTTGAAAATTTGTAGTCGGTCCAAATACAATTTTCAAAAGAGTTTGTCAAGCAGGCAGCAAATCAGCTGATGTACAGTGCACGCAGCTCAGAGTCCCAGTTCAGAGGCAGCCAGCCCGGTCGCTGACCAGCTCTTCCCATCTGCTGTGTTTTGCAATGTGACAGCTTCCACCTGAGACAGCAGAGCTGCCATGGAGTACCCTGAGTGCACTCTTAGTGTAGCTCTTCTCCTGAATCTTGCTGCTTTTCTGAGTAGTCTCTTCAGCATCATGGAGAGCAGTGATTTGAAGCATCCCTGTGTGAGAAAGGCACTGTAGGACTGGGTGCTTTGCTAATCAGTAGGATCCATTTTAGGTCTGAAGAATATCCAGAGGTGTTTGACCTGAAATGCTCCCCCTCAGCACTGTGTGTCTGGGACTTCCCCCACGCTATCTTTTCTCTCTCTTCTTCTTTGAAGGAAAGGGTTTAGCTGCCTTTGCCTCCATCTTCTGTGGACCATGTAGGGGGGCTCTTTGTGGATATGACTTTATGGGTAAAAGGAGTGAGTGGCCCAAGCAACTGTTCAGTATTTTTCCCTTGTATCAGTCCAGGGGAGGACACCTGGAAAACTAGACAGAACAAGTCCAATGACTCCTTCCCTGAACATTAATCGGATGATGTGAAGGATTTCAGTGGGATGTGATGCAGTTAAATGAGTGAAAAGTGGAAACAACAAAGTTAATAGGACAGTATACTTCATTTTCAACGTTTTGTGTCTAAGAGGAAAAAAATGGCAGTTAAGGAGTTGCTTGATCAATTTTATAATTTAACTCCAGGCCTTAAGAGGAAAAGATGCGCTGAACTCAGTGTATAGTATAGTATCACTATAAATATATTTACATGTAAGTTGTGTTCAGCATTCCACCTTGTGTGTATTTGTGTGCTAGTACTTTGGCATTTCATTCATCTTGAACTACAGGAACAGATCGGCCACTTTTATTTTCTGTTCTTGTGTACTGACACAGAGATCAGCAACCTTTCAAGAGTTGTTAGTTGTTAGATTTCTTTCTGAAATTGGACAAAAATATTGGCAATAAAAATTCATCCACAGCCAAGAGATGCTGCTGCACAGAAAGGGAAGACCCTGTGAAGTCTTACCAGTATTAACTTGCCTTTGTATGAAGCAGCAGCTCCTGGCTCCTGTGAAACTCGGAGCAGAGATGTTGCTGCCCCTGCTGCTGGCTGTTCTAGGGGTGTTGTGTGCCACTCACATCTCGTGTACTTTGCCACCCCACAGACTAACCCTGCTGTGACCAGCACTGATTTGTGATGCTTACATGGAAACTACTTGAACTGTCTGCTAAAATAATCCTCTGCTCAGTATTAGGCTTTGACATATTCTGATGTAATTTTGGTATTGGAGTGAACGTGCTGAACCAGATGGGATGTATTCTGCCCTCAGATATGCATGATTGATCAAATCAGTAAAATTCTGTGCTTTTATACACAATTTCCATTGAAATCTGTTTGGATAAAGTATATGTCGCAGGCAAGTGGGACATGACCCAGTGGGCCTTTTATAGATGATGGCTAGAATGAGTGTGAGGCCACTTGTCACAAAAGGTGAAGAAAAAGAGCATTCTTCACTTAAACACTAAACCAAACTGTTTCTTAAATATATGTTTCAGTACTTTAATAGTCTTCTTATCAGTAAATATTTTAAGAGGTTCAAGAACTTAATCAGATGACATGCCCAGATTGCAGACTGAAATGTAGAAACAAGTCCCTGCAACCCTAATTTACTCCCGTGGGAATGTCCGTTTTTTATAATTTTCCCACATAACTTGTATTTTTAGCTTTTTCCCCTTAGAATGAGTATTGTAGTTTTGACTTATAATTTGTCTTTTATGAATGTATACTTGTGATTTTTAGTAGCGTAGATTTTTAAAAACTGCCAGAGATTAAGGCAATTTTTTTAGAGTGAGGAATGAGTTTTGTGGCTTTCAGGTATTTATTTAAAATTTCCTTCCCTAAAGATAATTACTTAAGTAGATTAGCTGCCTCTGCAGATATTTTGGGATAAATACAGGTAATACTGAGCCAAATCAGTGTATTTTTCAGGTAAAAGATTTGGTTTTATTTAAAATGTATCTATTTGAATATTTTATCCAAATACGATGTTTTGTACAATTAGGCAAGATTGTATGTAGGATTACAATAACACATTTAGCCTTGACAAATTGTAAATCTTAGACTATTGCATTGTTTAAATATAAAATATATTGGATATTTTGTAAAGTGGAAGTTTAAGGTGAAAACAAAGCAATATTATCAGGTTGTGTTTAGTTTTTAAACGAAATAAATGAACAGTTATTTGTACGGATGAGAATTTGATTTGGAAAATGATACTGCTGATGAGCCAAAATAAAATTGAATCTTCTTAAATGGCATATTCAGTTACTGTAGTTTTGGGAACCTAGGTAGGGAAATGAGAAAAAGTAATTTAAAATCATACCATCACCATTCAAAATAAGACTAGCTAAGAAGATTTCTAAGTGGTAACTGCTTTAAATAAATACAGAATTAGATTTCAAAGGCAAATGTGCAGTTTTTGTGTTTTCTGAACTCATTCATCTATCATTTTTTCTAGATGCTTGTTTATAACTTTGGCATATAGTAGGTACAGTATATTTTTGGAAGAAACTCCACAGAAGTGGATGTTAGGGCATAGTTCCGAAAGACTATTAATTTATCTCATTTCGTACATGCTGCGTCTAGAACATCTTTTTTTCCTGACACTTAAAGCTAACGAGTATGTTAGTGTTCTTTATAAATAAAGTAATGTGAGGCAATAAGAGAATAATAAGAGAAACTTAGAATATTTGTGTTTGAGAGCAGTGGAAGAAAACTAATTTGAAGAAAAACTAATTTCAGTGAAAAATTCTGTCATGCTGTATTTGACAGACCATTATAATCAGCAAAGGAGAACAATGATGTGTGAGAAATATCTTGAGGGATTTTGTTGGGTTTTTTTCTAATGCAGGTTAATGTAGTTGTAATTACAGAGAAATAAGAGGTCTTATTTAAGCCACTGATTTTTGTCAAGTTACAAAACAGACTTCTCAATGCCCTGTAGATCTGCGGTTAACAAATAAATGATCCATGTGATGAGGCACTGAGGTACTCATTGATAGGTGAAATGTGAGGTTCTGAACAGAAAAGGGTAGATCTTGCATCTCTTCTCAATGAAGTCGGTAGGATTTTGAGGCATACAGGTAACTCAGAATTATGCCCCCTGGTTTTGGTTATATGGATGGGCATAGCTCTGACTTTCAGGGTAAAGATATGGGTCACAGAACTGAGTATTATATGCCTGATAACAGTTAGCAAATTTAGATTGACTGGCACAGAAAACCATCTTGGACATGTTTTAAAAAGACTGTCCAAAGAGTCTCCTTATTAAATCATAGGTTTAGTGTAACTTCTTTCAGCAGAAGCCACTGAAGAGAGCAGAGACTAAAAACGAGATGCCTAAGACCTCTTTCAATTAAAGATACACCACAGGCAAAGGTTTTTGAAAATTCCATGGTGGAGCATATATGCTCTAGTTACCAGGTGAGGACTGTGAAATCTGTGGTACAAACCATGGTAAAGAGGCATTTGTAAAGGTTTTAGTCTAATTTTTGATCTTAAGACATCTTTCCAAACTTGCACAGCAATATACCCAAGTGTTGTGCCCCAAGGAGCAGATGAAGCAGTGTATGTTGCCATCTCATGGCACTCATAAAATGGATTGGTTCATTGTTTTGTTGTGTTTGTGGAGATAAATCTGCATTACAAAACTCACCCTCCTGTGTACCTTTATTTGCTGCTTAAAATTGGGGATCGCTTAGCACGTGTGGATATGAAGTCAGAGCTGCCCTTCGGCGGTGGTCTGTGCCGCGGAGGCCTGAGGCGCACAGGCTGGCCAGGGAAGCGCGCCAGGCCTGGTGCAGGTGCCAGGCCCTCAGTGCTGGGGATGGACGGCTTCAGGCTTGAAGGCTGTCACCCTGGCACGCTTCACCACCGCTGAGCTGGCATTTAGAAAAACTAACGCTCTCAAATGCCGTACTGCTTCTGTAGCTGAAGTAGGGCTAGGTTTCCTGGCAGGATTTCTTGGTTGCTGTGTTCATCATGAAGAAGTCTGGGAGGTTTGTAAGGGTGGTAAAGACCTTAAATGGCACCACAGGTTATGAGATTGTAATTCAGATATCCTCACGGAGTCTGTTCGTTTTTTACTGCTGTTGTTTAGTTCTCATTGACACAAATTGCAGGTACAGAAAGCATTTGCTTTAGGAAAAGGGCTTATAAGTACCTATTTCACTTCAATATGTTGCAGTTTTATTTGTTTATTTTTTAAATGCAGTGGGCAATGTTTCTGTCTACGATAAAGTGTATTAATTTAGAAAGCCTAATGATTCTATCAGTAGGAATGTGCATGATAGACCTTAAATTCTACAAGTGTCTCCATGACATTTGATTACGCTGCCTTTACTTTAAAGTCCTCCTTTGTCAAATGAGTCCAAACCAGTCTGCTAAGGGGAGACACGGGTGGTTTTGGTTTGCCAGGACTTGCATTCTGTTTCAGAAATTGAAGCAGAGACAGTGTATCCCTTTGGAAAAGCTTTCATCTGCAGAGTGATTTGCCTGCATCATCCTTTCCCACAGAATAATGCCTTTTTAGGATTATTTCAGTATTCATTTCCCAGCGACAGAACTGAAGATAGCAGACTAATTCCATTGATTGGCTTCTATCTGGAGTATCTGAAATGGGTATTTTAGACAGGAAAAAAAAACCCCTTTAGCATTTTCAGCCTATTTCTCATAGGAAGCGATTGCTTTACTGGTTCCAGTATGCTTGCTTATTGCTGGTCAGTCTATAACAAGCTTTTTTTTTTGGGAGGGGGGAGGGTAGATGTTAAAACAAAAATGGTTATTTGTGATAATGAAGCCAATAACTAGTGGTTATAGGAATGTTACTATGACAATTGGGACCATTGCTGCAGAATACTCTGTGGCACTTTTTGGAGGTTTAAATAAAGGGTCTACTTCCCTGTGTAAAGGATGACCTGACAGTTTATGAGGAGCAGTATAGGGAAAGCCCTGAAGCCTTGATGGAGCTCTTGAAAGGGTTTCTGGTTAACAGCATCCAAGATTTCCACAAGAAGCAAGTGTGTCACTATGTGGTCTATCATAAACTCTCAGACACTTTTTTAAGGTGTTTTACTGCTGTTGTCTTACTGGCTTTCCCTGAAAAAATACGGCTTTGATGTTTTATAGCTGCATGAAAACACCTTTTTTTTTTTTGATACTACATTTCATTTCTTCATTGCCTCTCCAAATCCCGGCTTGTCAGACTCTCTGAACAAAACTAACGTGTTTTCTGTAGCTACCTCATTGCCACTGATCTTGGTACTGCTGAGAGTCCCAGTGTCGTCTTATTTCTTTATGTTATCTCACTTGTTATTAGCACGAAATCTGGCAACTATCTCTCTTCAACTCTTGCTGGGATGTGCTATAGTCACATTGAGCTTCTTGACCTCCAGACTTTTTGTAACGTAGTGAAGTTCGTTGCTCAACAGATAACTCCTTCATAGTTTTTTCTCTTAATTTATAACTTCCTTTTTATTATCATAATCATTATTTTATCTTGGTTTCTAATTGTTATTTCAGTGACATCATCTTGAGCCATGTTGTTTTCAAATCCAGATTGATATTTCGTGTTGCTGGACTAATTTTCAAGAAGCCTCAGTGCAGTTTTTAGGCTTGAGACAAAGTGTTGATGATGAAGGGAACAGTAGGGACGATGGAATGAGATATAGTGAGAGACAGTGGACGTGAGAGTGAACTGAAAGGTGAGCATTGAATAAAGCAGAGTCTGTGAGTGAAGAAGTGAGATTAAAATAAAATGTCATGAAATGGAAAAAAGAGAAATAGGATGCATAAAAAAGCTGGAAAATTAATGTAAAAGAGAGAAATAATTATGCCAGCTATACAAGAAGGCTGTGAGATGAAAATACTGGAAATTTCAGGCTGAAAAAGGCAAAAATATTAATATAAAGATTTACTTGAGGACCTCATGAAAGGATTTTAATACATGCCTGGGTTCAAGCTCCCGCCTAGTCCGGTAATTCCTCAGGAGAGGTGTTGCAGTCTACACAGTGGATGGGCTGACGCAAAGCCTTCTGAAGACACCGGGGCAGTGTCCGTTGTAAGCAGGGGCTTTCAGTCAGGGCTCAACATTTGAACACATGCTGGAGAAAGCAGCAGAAATAATGTATGGAGAACATTCCTGCCATCAGTAAGAAGATGGCTTAGCTGATTTAATAGCTTTTTCTCAGTCTGTGATTCTAACAGCCAGGTTTGTGATATTTATTTTAGTATTCATGTTCTTGCAGTCCTTTTTACATTTCTCTGTTTTTCCCTGGCAGACATCCCGCAGCTCCATAAGTCTGGGGGAAGAGGATGGTTAGCATGTTGTTGCTGTGGGGATTTGAGTCTTAATGCTCGGTGCTGGTAATGCTGGGCATGTAATTTTAAAACTTGCATGCTACAGAAGCAGATAATTATTTCCCTGCTGCATTTTATACTCTGGTTTGGAAAGGAAGACATTTCAGAATATTAAAAGACAGAAAAAGTTACAATTTGGGGTAATATAGGAAATGGAAACAGAGAGAGGGGAGTAATGGGTGTCAGTCTGGTTATCAGTCAAGCTGGAAAGAGACAGCTTGTTCTGTCGAACACCAAGAATGTCAGTAGTGAGCCAGCCACTTATGCGGGAAGAAAACCCTAGACTGAAAGGTAAGGTTCAAAGACATCTGTGTATGTTTCTGAAATGAGCTTGAATTAAGCTTGCTATTGACTTACACTTACTGATTATGTGTGTTACATATCTGATTTTTCTTTAGCATTGGCTATTTGTATGATTGCTATTTTGCTTTTATTGCAGGATCTGGCTCTGTCTTTTGTTCTCCAATCTTGGATGCTTTTTATGTGTCCAGTGTCGATGTTGGGTAACTGTCATTGGCAGAAGTCTTAGCAGTGTTGTGTCATCTCTTTTTTTTTCTTAACCTCAAGTGAAATACGTTGTCTTCTCATTTTCTGCATGTTTATATGGTGAACTTGCTGAATATCTGTGGCTAGCATCCTCTCAAGCTGCCTAATGGTGTAATTCACACACTCCCATGTGCAAGGGTTGATTGCCTTCTTAAAAGAACTCTTGAGCACTGGAAGGTGTATCAGTGGTGTGCTGGCTGTTGTTTGTTTCCGTCTGCAAACAGATTTTGTTTTCTGAGTTAGTTTGTGTTGGTATGTGCTATTTTCCACTTACCCAGAAAGATGAAGCAGAGCTTAAGAGTAGATATCAGGGTACCTGCATATATCTGCTCTTTCTGCAGCAGATTTGATGCATAACTTGAGAGAAGTCCTGAAAGACAGGATGCAAAGAGGAGGCTGACAGAAAGCATTTTCTCAGCTGCTGTGAGCTCCTGAGAACTTACTAAGGCCAGAGGGAGAGTCTAAGTCCCTAAGGCAGTGCCTTATTTAACTCCTTTGTAACTGCAGTTCAGTTGTGGGTAAAATGGGCATAATCCCTGAATTATAAAACAAAGGATGTGTTTTTCAGGTAGTTTGAAATCCTCATGTAGAGCTGTGGAATCATAAATTATTAATCTTACTGGAGAGTATTTCTAGAGGTCACCGGATCTAATAGTTTCTTTCAAACAGAAGTAGGTTCACTTTAGAACAGTTTGCCCCCTATAAAATCTCTGACCTTGCCTATTCAGACTTCTTTATAAATGCATCATTTAATACAGGAAGCTCCTCAGGGAGGGTTCTTCACATCTGCCATCATAATTTCTTATTTCCTAAATGCAGCAATTTGTACTTGATTATTCTTACAAGGATCGTGCCTCCCTTCCCTCCCCTTGCTCTGGTGCATTCCTTTGTGTTGCTGCTTGTTCGTAGCCTGAACGCAGCATCTGAGAGTGTTTAAAATCCAAATTTTTCTTTGTTGTTATTCTACAACCTCTCAATTCTAGGGGACGGCATGAAGGAATCTGCTCTTTTATTCTCAGACTGTTTTCCTGCGGGTGGTTAGTGACAGCAAGTTGTCATCATTTTACTGCCATTCAGCAAGTAACAAAACTGAGCTGAATCTCTTTCAGTTTCCTGAGGACAAGATTTCCCAAAACAAAAATACACTGCCACTTCTTGGAGCACTTAACATCTGTAGTATTTAAGCGAAAGACCAGAGTTTTAACGATGCTTAGGTGCTTGGCTGCCACTAGAACTGAAGTGGACCTAAGTACCTGTAAATAGCGTTAAAAATTGGAGTGACTGAAGACCTCTCGCATCCATCACTCTTGGCAGTGGTCCCTTCAGAATGGAAGTAAGGCAGATCAGCAAGGTCACGTAAAATACTTGTAGTCCTGCTTTCTAGAAACTGCACATATTAAGTGAATTGCTGCATTCTAGTGTGGCTTTTCATTAAGTACATCTTCTGAAGCAGATTACTTACATTCACTAGAAGAAAAGAGCCCTTGCATGAAAGTAAATATCTAAGACAGACAACTTTTAAAAAGGATGCAGAACTATGCTGTAAAAATACCCACCTTTATAGCTTGTAATCCATTTTTTATTAAAACTGGGAAATAAAAATAAAATTCGCATTTAAATTACTTTCTGCCGTTTCTAGGGAATACTCTTTGCATTCCAGTTGGTTTCACTTTGCTGTTCCTCTGCCCATTTTCAGTGCTGCTGTTCTAGACTTGCGTAACCTTCAGGGAAAATTTATTCCCAAACATAAAACCTGTATGGATTTTACTTTTTAAATATTTAATAACATTTAACTGTGTGTTATCCTTGGAATCACTTTCTTTTCCACTGAATCCGGAAGGTTGGGCTGGTGCTGTATGAGAAGAGAATGTGTTTGAAGGGAGGAGCCCGCCATAGCTGTGTCAGGGGTTCCTTCAGTGATACTATGAAAGCAGGAGCACATGCACAGAAGGCTGTGTGCTCTGGTCCTTAGGTTGTGAAGAACAACCACTTGCAGTGCTTCCCCACAGTAAATGGTACAGACTTTCTGAAGAACTGGTCAAACTGCTTCTTGTTTAATTAACTCACACTTTAGTTGTACCGTGTATTCAATTTCAGGTTTGGTGGGGTTTTTTGAAGGAGGATGCATTCAGCAATGAAAGAAAAGAAAAGAAAGTCAATGATTGTGTTGAAGAATCATTGTTGGATGCACCATTCTGAAGAATGTCTGCCTTGTCTTTCAGTTTTGTATTAAATGTCTGAAATATTAGAGCAAGTTGCTTCTGTGTTCTTTAACAAGTTGACTTCCACTCCCTGCTCCCCACCCCCAATTAAAGCACGTTCATCAAATTGCTGACTTGGAAAGGTTTGTGCTGAGTTCTTTGAGCTGTGTGCTTTCGTTCCCCCATATCCCCCCTTCATCTTCATCTCATATTAAATAAAGCAAATTCCAAACAGATGAACTGTCAAACAGTTATGCTCCATCTCTTCAATCTGCTTTTTTTAGGTTTTTTGAAGGGGAGCATGCTGATTAGGTAAGGAGATGTCATGGTCTTCTTCCATCGATGTAGGAAGATAGCAGATATGATCGCCTGAAACAACCAAACTACACAGTGCAAGCATGGCTTTCGCCCAGTCGCACATTATGGCAGCTAGAAGACATCAGCACAGTAGACTCATAATTGAAGTGGATGAGTACAGCTCCAATCCCACACAGGCTTTCACGTTCTACAACATTAACCAGGGACGTTTTCAGCCCCCACATGTGCAAATGTAAGTATTATAGTTTTGTTATTGCTCTAGCACAGCCTTCTGAATTGTTATTGCCTTGTCGATGTGGTATTTGATGGATCAGTCAAAAATAATTCAAAGAACACTGTTTTGCTGCCTTTCTAATAATAATTACTATAATACTACAAAATGAGTCCATTTGGGAAGTGTAAGTACTTTGTTAAAGGATGGGAGAAAGATCACTTCACTAGTGTAACTTTAATACTTAATAGTTACGTATTAAAAAGAGAAATAGACAACAAGCAGTGGTAATAAAATAAGAGATGCTACAAGGATGATACTTTCTGCAATCTTAATAATGTTTGTTTGCGTTGTGCACTTGCTTATCGATGTAAATAGCTGTTGAAAATATGAAGCCTGTATCGGTACAATGCGAACTGTTTGGTTAGTTATATTACAGCTACATACAAGGGAAAAAAAATCACATTAATAAATAAAATAGTGTGGGCACCCATCCGACAACTTACTTTCATACCGATGTGCTGAAGATGCCAAGTGCTTAAAGAGTAATTAAAATAATGTGTTTGTTTCTGACTTCTTATATAATGACAACATCAGTAAAATTAACTGCTCTGAATGATTTACTTGTAAAGTGGAGAATTATAATTACAAAATGAAACCTGCCATAAAGTTTAAAGCCAGAAGGAAGAGCAAGACAGTAAAGCTATTACAAATAAATTAAGTATAAAATTATACTGTAAAATATTTTTATAGAGAATAAAAATGTCTGCACCATTTTACTGTGTTTAGTAAAGAGAAAAGCAGCCTTATCTTTAGATCAGAAAGCTGGTTTTCATTTTTTGAAGGAAACTTCTTTTGCTTTAGGAAGGCTGAATAAATAATTACCTTGTTCACATTTTTGGTATTTAATATGATTTGATAATTTCCAAACACAGACTATGTTTTATGCAGTTCAAAAACTCAGCAGTTATGACTGGTTGAATGCTATATGTTTATTTAGTGAATGCTTATGTACATTCTTTGGCATAAAGTGGACTTTATAGTAAAATATCAGAAGACTGACATACATCCTGGGGCGGTGTACAAACAGTTTTTGAGGGCAGTGTGTTAGTTTACGGTCTGTATTGGGGGTTTTTAGGTACTACTGAAATGCAAACAGTGAAATGATTTGAGTGTTAGCACTAGGAAACATCTTTTGTTTATAGAGCTGGCAAATGGTAGCAGAAGTACAAACAAACAAGCGTGGGTTCAGAAATACTTTTACAAATGAAAATGCCAAATGCAGGTTGCTTTATTTGTTAAGGCTTAGCTATTCTTTTTGAATATTCAGACAATTCCTGGGCTCTCCTGATTTTTTTCACTGGTCTTAAAAGCTGGATGTTTTTTACTGGACTGAAAATAAGTTAGTTATTAGTCTCCACTTGGTTCTCAACAATATGCTGTTTAAACTTCTAACCAGTAATAAATCATATTACCAAAAAGCTTAGACAGTCAACTGCATGATAGAAGATCAGCACCTAAGCAAGTAGTTGAGAATAAGTTAGCCTTAAAAAATGGTTCCTCAGAAGATTTCAGCAATCTCTCATGAATGATTAATACTATTGAAAAAGCTTCTGCAAAGAGAAAAATAGGCTAAATCAATCGAAACATTTACCATGATCTGACCTACTCTCTCTCTCGGTACAGAAATTGTAAATAATGTTTCTGAATACCAGCAGGATTGCGTTTGCCTCCAACCAATAAACACAATAATAACAAAGAAGGGAGAAGTAGACATAAAAAGTGTAACAAAAGCACCTTTTATTCACAGGAGTGTTACGGGTGGAATCTTAGCCCCGCTCTAGTCCATGCAAGTTTTGTCATTAACTTCAAGGAGGTGTGAAGGCTTTGCCGTGTCTATATGTATAGTTCCAGCCACCTAGATTAGGGATGTTGTAGGCAACCATAAGCAGATTTCATGTAGACTTGTTAACATCTGAACTCGTAGTAAACTACTTTAACCACAGGGGGTTTTTTGTGCACCTTTTCTTCTGAATTCAATCTTGCAGCTCTTCTTCCATCTTACATTTCTTGTTTCACTTTTTAGCAGCCATAACATGCTGGCAGCCCTTTCCTAGCCCCATCTTAGTCTGGCATCCCTGTGCTTCTGAGATGACTGAGTTGCTACTGACAAGAAGGGTGGATGGTAAATTCTGCCAGTATTTTCAAGTCCATCAGTCATTTCTGAAAAGTTCCTGTCTTGCTCCTTTGTGAAACCACTGAAATCTAGTGTATAAACGAACCTCTGCCAGTATTTTTGCTCAGAGATTTTTTTAACTTTGCTTTTCAATTTCTCGGCAAGTTTTTGTACTTGTTTAAAGAAAAACAAAAGCATTTGCACAGAAATAATCAGCAGATCTTTATTCCTCTCCTCATGCTGCAAACGGTGCACTGGGTGTTGGTGTGACAGCTGCTGTGGGAATGCATTACACAAAAATACGGGGATCGAGCCTTCAGAAATTATTTCCAGTAATACAACTTAGATGCCTTTGTGAAACCTGACATATGTTTTTACCTATATATGGCCTCAGTGTATGCATATCACTTCAACGTGAAAATGTGCATCTCATTCTTTTGTATTGATGCTTTTTCCCCATGAAAATTCTCTGTCCCATTGCACAGCATTTAAAAGTTATACATCAGCAGCCAGGAAAATGCTGTCCACATCTTCCCCATCCCCATCCAAACTATAAGAAAAAAAGCATGTGCTGCATGGGTTGCCATGGTAAGTCTGTTGTTTCTTCCATCTGGCTTCAGAGGAGCAACATGTGAAATGCATGCTACTCCCCAACACCCAACTTACTGCTGTGCTGAGCTTTAAAAGATTTCTGAAGGAGAAAAGGCACCTGCTTTAAAGGCTACTCTACCATGAGAAGTCAAAAAGTGGTGGTTTAGACCAGACCATATCCTTATGTTGTGCCAAGGTAGTATGCATAATTTAAACCTGGCTTACTAATATAACTTGTAACTAACTCTGGGAAATGTTGAGCAGGGAGAGCAATAATCAGAAATTTGTTTACTGAACTGATGTCTAATCCTTTGGCTTAAAGAGCTGCAACGATAGCTGGGGTCAGCTCCTCATCATTTTTATCCAGCCGTCCCAGTTCATTTTGAGGAGGAACGCCATGAACTGAATACATTACCCCTCATACTGCTCACGCTTTATGACAAGTCTCACTGACTGGTCTAAACCCCACCATTCACCATCCACCTTGCTTCCTCCACTCACCACCCATAGAGCTTGCTCTATAGCAGCTCTCTTCACTCTGAAACAGCAGCATTTTTAACACTAAGTGGCAGTCATGGAGCTGCACTGTTAGAGGTTGTGACCTCCTATGCCCAGCTTCCCCTGCACCTAACTGTTTTCTTCGTCTGCCCTTCTTCTATATGTGCCTGTGGTCCTCCCGCAACATAGACACTCCTTCAGCCCTACATGCAGTGTTTGCAGCTGCTCTCTCTGAGAGTCCAAACATTCCACTCTTTTCAGCCAAGTTTTACGATTTCCAGTATGTGCTTGCTTACATATCCCACTAGCATGTACATACTTCTGGGTATTCACTAGATATGATTTGATCACAGCTGGTTTTACTTCTTACCTCCTGTTTGGTTACTTTATGCTCGGAAAGTGGAACGTCACAAAGACAACTACAAGGTACTTGTACTAAAAAGCTGTTTCTCTAGTACTGCTGTAAAAAACCCAACATTTCCTCTTCCTAAAAAGATATAGGAAAGACAAGTACAAAATAATTTGTTCATACTTTAGTTTTGTAGCTATATTGTAGGAAATGCTAAGAACTTTTTCTATATTCAACAAGTTTTTAACGTTTTAGATTTATTCCTCAGTCTCACTAATCTTGTGAAGTTGTCAGAAACACCTCAGTTTACTCGCCTATAAATCTCCTAGAATTCTTTGACTTAGAGAAAAGATTGTGTGATTAAAGATTATTATCATATGCCTTGCAAGCAATAAAATGCCTTCTGAAAAAATACCCAGTAAACAGAGTTAGTATTATTAATATCAAAGATCTCGTAACTTTTTTCTGAGTTTATTTATATTAAAGTAAGCTCCTGAACTGAAGCACAACCAGCAAGGGATAGAAATTTGTATCACATACTGCAACAGTGAACAAAACTAATTTTGTTTGTCCTTTCAAAATAGATGTTGTGGAAGTAAAATAATTCATAACAATTCTGTATATCTCTCTGGTTTCTAGTGACATAAATATAAGTCTTGCATCTCTGGCTTTTTGATTTTATTCCACCAGAATTCCCTAACTGGAGTAGCGGAAGTGGTATAGCTGTATATGGATAAATTTGCTTCTATATATTCTAACAAAATATGGATTGAGGGTAAAAAAATTGAGTTGAAAATAAGTATTCTTCATATAGCACAGAGGTGTTCTCTGCTTTCCTCTTCTAAGTAATAAGTAAGTCTCATCAAACTGGGTCAGATCTTTTCGTTTCCTCAGTTTTGAATGTTTGAACAATGCAGCCTTACCCCTCACAGCATCTGATTCCATTTAGTATAATTAAGCCCAGAAAGTTGCCACGTTTGTCCTGACAATAGTCAGGCTTGAACGTACATTTACAGCTGTTGTCAGGAGAGTTCTTATCTTGCTTTGCATTAACACACTGAAACATATCTCCAAAATGTGTTAATTAAATTTGCTGGAATTATATAACTTGCAGAAAAAAGTTCTAATTAGAAAAAAATACATTTAAATGTATTTATGTATCTAAAATAAATCTTTTCCCTGTGTACCATGTAATCATATTTAAACAATGAAACAGGATAGTACTTTTCCTTTGAAACTGGCAATGCCTTTGATTTATTTGTAAGTATTTGTTTCAGAGTTACTGCCATAGTTCAGTCTCTCTTCCTTAATCTCTTTAAAATAATCCATCTACCCAGCAAATACTGAAACTGTTGTGATGTGAACATCAAGAATTTTTACACCTCCCATTAGTGTTAGGTTTGTTTTAATAAATCCCTTCCATCAGACAGGTCTAGAAGTCTGTGTAATCTTTTGTAAAGGTGAAAAATAGTATTAGAATTGCAAAGTAGACACTAAGAAGTACATAAGTACTTTATAACCTTGTTATGATGCATTTCCTACAGGGTTGATCCGGTGCCCCATGATGCTCCCAAACCTCCAGGATACACACGATTTGTCTGTATTTCTGATACTCACTCAAGAACTGATCCCATCCAAATGCCATATGGAGATGTGTTAATACATGCTGGTGATTTTACTGAGCTGGGACTTCCTAGTGAAGTAAAAAAATTCAACGAGTGGCTAGGTAGGTATCGAATTCTGTGTGGATTTGTTTACTGCTTGTATCATCTGCCCCTTTTGCCTCCCAGTAAAAACCATCATGCACTCAGAAATGATATTAATTTAACTTTTAGTTTCGATGGCAATGAGCAGGAATCAGATTTTTATTTCTTCTTTTTTTTTTTACAAATATTTTTGCATTTTCCAACTGAGCAAATAAGATTTGTGAGACTATTCATCTGTTCTGCCTTCACACTCTCAAGTGTACATTAAGCAACTTCTTGGTGTTAGCAACAATTTAAGTCAGTAGGTCTTTAATGATTTACATAAAACCTCTTACATACATTGTTATGGCTTTGCTTCCCTGCAAAAAAAAAGTTGTTGTGACTGAAAACATTTGTCTGTTTAACCCTGGAGGCTCGTAGTTTTTTTATCTGAGGCTCAGCTGCACCACAGTGATGAATTCCAAACAAAGCAAAACGTGTGCCTGTGGTTGCTGTCTTGGATGTAGCAGACCAGATGTAGATGCCTTCTGTAGGCAACTGTTGGCATTGGTAACTGAAATTCTGTTCCACTGGGCAAGAGAATGGTGATTTACATGTGCTTCTGCAATGTTTTGTATATGCTAAAAAAATGACAGTGAAAATTGGAAAGCATACCCTGTATCCAGACAAAAGCCCTGATCAGTATTGTTCCTGCAGCAGCATGGATACCTTATTTTAGAATAAAAATGGATTCTCCATTCTGATAATGCATTGTCAAAAAATGATGAGAGCAAATGAAGGTGTTGGAGAGAGAAAGGACACAGTTTAAAGGTAATGTTTTTAGGTTAATTTTCTTGGCCGTAGTTTGTATTTTTGCGTTTTTCCTGTCTTTTTTGCTACATACTACAGCATTCTACACTAGGGAGGCACAAAGCAGACAGATGCATGTAGGCTGAAATGGAATATTAAAAAAAAGTCAGGACTTCACAATTTAAACAAATATTTACTAGCAAATAATTATCAGAGAGGCTGGTAAAGATTTATTTGAGCTTGGGAACCCAATAACATGGCCCACATGGAACAGTTGCGTTTTTCTGTATTACGTTAGGAACAGCATGTGGGAGTAGCATACTCTGTTGTAGTGCCCTCACCTCTGTCTCTGTCTATGCACAGGTTGGTTGTAAAACAGAAAGCAAATTTTAAGCCTCTTTTGTAGATCTCTACCATGTATTATAAGAATGTACTGAAAATAGCATATAAAGATTATACAAACCATATGGTTATCCCTTCTAAATAATACTCATTTTATTTATCTGCTAGTGTGGGAAGAAAAGTGCTTTGGGATATTGCTAGCAAGCAAGGATGTGGGCTACACGCAGTACTTGCTGTACAGTTTTTGTCTCCCTAGTTCTCCATCTGCCTCCCTGCTGGCCACAGCTGTACAGTATTCTGAAGAAGTCCTTAAGCTGAAATCCGCTCAGTATGGTAGGGAGATTTCCCAAGGCATATCTGTGATGGTCTCTTCATCATTTTTATTCCAAAAGAAGGCTTAATTTTTCTGACTTTTCAGGCATGCTTCCAATTTCATGGTAATGTGCGGTTTGGGAAAAGGTGATCTTGGAGGTTTGAGTTATATTTTTGCAAGAACTTCTTTGAGATATGCAAATCTAGCGAGTTAAGTTTTTTGGTTTTTTTTAGTTTCTTGGCAATTTGAAAAAATGCAAAATTTAACTTAATTTTTTAATTCATTCTGGAAAAGCCAACAGAAAAAAATAATTTGAGGTCACTACATATATTTCATTCAGCTAGCTTTTAAAGTTTTGTTCCAGCTCAAAATTGTAAACTTTTAAAATTAATTATAGTCAATGAGATTTCAAAATTAAAACTAGCTTTTTTTGAAAGTTTTGTTTGTTTGTTTTAAATGAACCATTTATCAGCTCTCTAATACCTGGAGTGTTTGCAAAATCTACGGCAAATAGTAGAATGGTTAAAACTTATATATGAGAAGAAGAAATTTCAGAAGTTGTTGCTGGTTGTCCATTTTGTTGTGAAAGTCCCTAGTCTCCAACAGTTTTGATTTTTCTAGCTAGCTGCCTCCAGTATCTGCCATGATTTGGCAACTCCTATAGCCTACACAACTTTCTCCTTCCTTGTCTTAACCTTTTACTGGTTTCTTGAGAAAGTAATTGATGGACTCTGGCATGGACTTTTACCTCCACCATCATTCTTACCTGCTGCCACCAAATTTCCTTGGCTGTTCCTTCATCCCATACCACAGGGGCTCACCTTCCCACTTAGTTTTTTTTTTTCATGTCAAATCTATGTCTTCTGCCGTCATTAGACTATAGCTTTGTTTATGCCTTGGAATAGACACTAGAATATTTGTTTGTTACACCTTCCTTTGAGCTCAGCTTTCTCTTAGGCACTAGAGTACATACCCTACTCCTGCTTTTGCACCATATACTTATACCTAGCATTGGTTTCTAACTTGTAGCTTTCTGTTCCGTCATACCCTATTGGGTCTGTGCCACTCTGGTCTATCGGCCTATTTTGTCTTTTCAAGAGACCCTTCAGCAAGTTCAGATTTTGTCCTTCTGTTCTACATAAAATTTCTGTGCCTGTCTGCTGCAAAGTATATTTTGCATTAACATCATTAACTTCCATGGACCTTATGGTTATATCGAGCACATGCTGAAGTGTTGTGCTAATAGAGGCATGTTAGCTTTCTGAGTCATACCCTAAAATATGTTCTCACTTTTTTAGGCTAACTGTATGTGGGTACACAGGAAGGCCTGTACCAGCTCAGATGATATGTCTTTATCAAAGTATTGCTTTGACTGTGACTTCCAACCACGGTGCTCTGCTTTATCTGCCCCTAAGTCACCTAGTTTTATGCTTTTTATCTTCTGATCCCTAAAGCTCTCCACTTCATTTCATTTCACTTCGTTCTTTTTGGCAACTAACTGTTTTCTTTCACTATTCTTTTTCTCAAAGCTCCCTACCTGCTTCCCAGGGAGGGATTTGAGGTTTTAGTAGGGCTAGATTGATGCCTAACTCTGTGGAGGAGATGAAATGCTGGTGTTAACTGGATGTAGAGATTTCCTCAGTTTTCTCTAGTAGGCAGTCCAAGAAGTATCTGAGCCACAGCATTACTTTGTATTTAATATACAGATTGTTCTTCTCTAAGTTCTTTAACTCCCTTTTGGACCTCTGCAAATTTTGAGTGCCAACACAATCTTGTGTCTGAGTTGCCCAGTGTCATACGGATTTTGTGAAGAACTTTGCTTATTTTGAACCTGTCACCTACTAGCTTCATTCAGTGTTTCCTCATGCTGGAAGAGACGAGTGAACAATTTCATTCTTCATTCTGCTGAAGAATTTATAGGCTCTTTCTGTATCTACCCTTAAGTTATTTTTCAGACTGAAGACTGTTTAGAAGTCCTTAAATGCCTTTGATAATCTATGTCAGCCTTTGTATCTCTTTGTTTTATATCCTTTTAAAAATGGTGAGACCAGAACTGCACATGTTCTGAGAATGCCACAGATGTATCCCCTGGCATAATGAAGTTTCCTATTTTGTTCTCTTTTCCTTTCTAGTGTTGTAGATTATTCTGTTTTTATTTTTGATTGTGACTGAACAATGAGATGACATTTTCATGAAATTGCCTATTATAACTCTATGAACTCTTTCGTGAATGGTAATATCTAGTTCAGAACCCATCAGTGTGTATCTGTAGTTGGTATATTTTTTCCAGCACTCGAATTATTCTGCATAAATTTATATTCAGTTTCATCTGTCCGTTTATTGCCCAGTCATGCAGTATCATGATGTACTTTTGCAAGTCAGATTTCTATTTTGCTACCCTTGTTCTGGGTAGCTTAGAAAAATAAGGGTAAAAGGGATGAATTGTCAGTTTACAAAGCTTGCCAATGGTACCAACTTGGTCATTTCCCTCCCTTCTTTTCCTGATTTGACCTCTCTCCTGTTTTTATATTTCATCTTTTCCTTTTTTTAACCTAGGTATTTCTCTGACTGTTTTTTTCTTCAAAATTTGAAAATCCAATTTTGGAGAATCAGGCAAAATGAAGTACAAAATCTGTATTATGGTAGGGCCAAATGGAAAGCCGTGAGGCCAGTGAAACTTTCCAATGACATTGTAAGAATGCATGGTATGACAACTTTGAACATATGCTAATTTTCCAGTATGTCCAGGAGATTTTAATCACAGCACTTTAAACAGCCAAAAATAACTTGTGGGAATTGTTTCTAAATACATGGACCTGTTGGAGAAGGACCAGAGGAGGGCCACAAAAACTATCAGAGGGCTGGAACACCTCTCCTGTGAAGAAAGGAGAGTTGGGGTTGTTCAGCCTGCAGAAGAGGAGGCTCTGAGGAGACCTTATTGCAGCCTTTCAATAGTTAAAGGGTTCTTATAAGAAAGACGAAGAAAGACATCTTACCAGACCTGTAGCGACAGGACAAAGGGCAGCAGTTTTAAACTGAAAGAGGGTAGATTTGGACTGGATATATGGAAATAATTTTTTACAATGAGGGTGATGAGACACTGGAACAGCTTTCCCAGAGAGATAGTAATAGATGCCCTATCCCTGGAAACGTTCATGGTCAGGTTGGATGGGGCTCTGTGCAACCTGATCTTGTGAAAAATGTCCCTGCCCATGGCAGAGATGTTGGACTAGATGATCTTTAAAGGTCCCATTCCAACCCAAACTATTCTATAATTTTATATAATCCAGGCTAAATAAAATAGATTATATCATAAGATATATCAAGCTCACTATGCACTGAGGCTATCCTTGTCCTGAGCTTTTCCATTATTTTTGTTTTTGCTATTTATTCCCTACCTGCATGTAAATCAAGTGTGTTGTAGGACGAATACAAAGACATATGTCCTGCTTTAGTGCATTCATCAAATAATGACTCCAAAACCAACTCTATTTTTTATCTCCCATATTGTTGGCACTGGAAATTGCCTGCTTGGCTCAGTTGCTCTTGTAATTCCCTTTGCTCAAGTCTGTAATATCATTTCCAAATTGTGTATGCTCCAGGACCCACTGTCACTTTGAGCTTGTGGGTTACTTTCCTGGAAATTGAACTAAATAGCCAATCTGCGGTACAAACTGCAACACATACTTCCACATTCATTCTGAGAATTATCTTCTGTGCATGGATTACTTAAACTAACACATTTTGTAATATCCATTGTGTCAGTGTGTTTGCTTGAGATTTTTCAATGTCAAAGACAGTCTTCCTATTTGAAATTCAAGTTCGATCTAAAGTTAAAATAAAAAAAAATAGAAGGTGGCTTTGCATTGTAGTGGAAAGCATTAATTAGCTCTTCAGTGCATTTTCCTGAAAATGTTAATCTTACTTGTGTATTGCACACACCCCAAAAATGGATTAAATTATTTGGCGTGCTCTTCAGGAATTGACCTGGGCAGATTCAGCTCAAAATACAAGATTTTTATTTCAGACTAAAAATATTTTAGAGTGAAGATGCCTTCCCAGCTATCGTAACTAGCACTACTAGAACCACATGTTTCTAGTAGTAGATTGTAGAACAAAATCAACTAATTTTGGTCCATAAACATAATCCCTACTTTTAAGTTCTTGATAAAAAAGAAAAGATCTTCAGAAAAGCCTGAAACACTAGGCTTAGCTTTATTTTTGCTTTACTGCTCAATCTTGCAAAGTGATAGCAGTTATTTTTCTACCTTTCTTAAAAGGTATTTTATATTTTTAATTTCAATAATACTCACATTTAAAACAGATTAAAATTGTGTTGAAGAAGAAAGAAAATCAGCTTCAGAGCAGCAAAAGAAATTAGAATTTATAAATTGTAGTCATGCCATTTTGACCATCGGTAATTACACTATTTTTATGTAAATGTAGAAACCCCTTGAAAGAAGTATTTAAGCACTAATTATCTATTTACAAAAGAATGGCTTTGGAAATGCAGTGAAAAACATTGAGCTGTGCAGGGATTCAGAACAGATGTCATTTTTAAAAAAACTGGGCATAGTAAAAAAAGTGTTGGTTTTTATTGCATTTCTTAAATGTGTGATGGCTCTGATCTGCTTGTAGATCTAAGGCAGAGACAGTACAGCACAGCAAAGTGCATTGCACCACAGTCTTCCAGTATTTCTCCAGGTCTGGGGAGTTGGGATGTCCTGAAGGTGTTAAACTGGCTGCCGGCAGTCTCGGGGAATATTTAAGCTGCATCCCTGTATTGGGAAGATGACCCAGAACAACTGGTTCCAGGTTTGCCTCCTGTGCTAGTGGTGAGAAGCAGTAGAAGCTATAGGAGTGGTTGGTGCTGAAGGATTTTTCCTTCATTCCCTTCTTCCAAACACATGTATGCTTTTGGGGGATTTCTTGCACTTTGTACTAATACCAAGGTTGCTTTTTTCCACTGACAGAGTGGGAAGTAGCCAAACTTCAAGATGTTGAGTCTCTGGGATGACTCGCCTAAAAACATACTATGATCTTCATAAATATTGAGATCTCTGACCCCCAAAATAAGTGAGTGAGTAAAAATACCCAGTCTGATTCCAGACTAGCAGACATGTGTGGCTTTAGGAAGGCGGTGCGGGCCAGAAAGGCAGAGAGCAACCAGGGAACTGAAAGATCTGGAACAGACAGTGCTGCAAACTGTCATTGCCTCTGGTGGAGATGTTTGAAAGAGCCCAAGGAAGACAGGCGACCAAATTCTAGTTAGTCCTCTTCAGATCTGACAGGCTCTTTATCGTTCCCCCTTGTAAAATTGTGAAAAAGATGCTTGATCCACCTACCATGTGAATGTGTTGGAGGATTAATTATTCTCAGCACAGCACTTTGAGCACCTATTGCAAAGCGCTATACACAAACATTAAACATCGTTATTAGTGCTGTGCACCTCACACAGTGACATGACACACAGCTCTCTGTAGTCGTCCCTTCCAGAAGGTGACAACTGGGAGATGCTGAAAGCACCTTTGTGGGATCTGAAGATCTGCATAGGAATCTCTATCAGTATGCACAGAGTTCTGTGTAGGAAGTCTAAAGTATTTTTTAATTGTTACTTCTTAACACGGTTCTCTATCTCCTTTGTGTTCATTGTCCCCAGATAATGCTGTAAACCAAAACTAGAATATCCTAAAGGGCAGAAAAGCTGTTGTGGAAATTTATCTCATCAGAAAGCTATATTATTTAAGACTATAACTATTCCAGGAAGTAAAAAAGAAAAAATATTTATGAAAAAGGACCCCGTGGCTTACACAGCTGGGGATTCTCAGACCATTAATTGCCATAATCTAAGGGGACACATCAAAGGAAGGCTCAGCGTAGGCAAGCCTTGCAGTCGTACAGTTTTCTAGGTGTCTGGTACTGACCACTAGTGGACAGAAGGTACAGAGCTATATCATCTTTTGGCTTGACTCACTGCAGCTACTCTAATGACCTAGTCTGCAGCAAGTATTGGGTTGGTTCTGCATAATTACAGTGTCATTCACTAAACTAGGGTAAAAAGAAGCCACTTTTCCTTTAGAAGTAATTTTGGCCAATTATTATACATGCGTGTGGGTGTGTATAAAATGCAGTATATCAAAGAGCCTAAGTTGGACTATTATCAGATATTTTTTAGTTTGATTTGCCTTTATCTATTTATTTTAAGAAATCTTGTTTCGCAAATGTGAGCATTATTGTATGTGTTTGCTGTTTTAGTGTTTGATATAATTACTGACTTTTACAATGCAAGAATGTCTGGAGCTAGCAGGTTACAGATGACTTAGGAGGGAGTGTTCATTTACAATGTTATTCCAGATTACACACTATACAAAAAATATGTTAATGTGAATTTCCCAGACATCAGCCTCAGTGTTTAAACACAGAACTGTCAAAGAGATGCTAAAAAAGCAATCTGAGACAGTTATGCAGTCTTTTTACTGTATCATTCACTGCTGTATTCTAAAAGGTTGAAATGAGAGGGAAAAAGCATTAAGTGGGCACTTAGATGATTGTCACTGCTTTTAATGGATACTAAAAATTCTGCACAGTACAATACCAGAGGAGAAGGAGAGCACATCTGCTTGTACAAGTTTGCGTTTATCTTGGTGAAGTTGCAAGTTGGTAACAATTGGAAGCTGCAGAAGAGGTCACTGGTTGATAAAGATGCCCAACTTCTTAGTACATGTGAAGCCTGGAGTATAAACATTATGCATTTGCTTTTGAATTATATGCAGTGTTGATCTAATTCACAGAGAAGAAGACTTGCTGATAGAACGGGATGAACCTTTAAGCACACAGAATTCTAGTTTGAACAAATTCAGTTGCAGAGAACTAGCAAACAAAGGCACATCGTTCACTGCTTTGCATTATGCAGTTTGTGGTCCAAGTAATGGTCCCCCAGCATTTCAAGTTCTTTTGTAAAAATTATGTTCACCATAAAAAGGACCTACTGTAGTTTAGAAGTTAAGAATTGCGGTAATAATTTTGTAATTGGTGCATAAACATGCAAAAAAATAGATGTTCAGTTGATTTTCTTAATTAGTAATCTACAGTAATGAAAGGAATAAACAAAGATGTTACTAGCTAAACAATATATGTACTCTTATACACATTATATTACCAGAACTACTGTCAGATTCTTATACTAAGCAAACAAAGGCTAAGAAACTTTCTGAGGAGGGGTTGCCATGACTGATAAAAACTCCATGTATCTAATTAGGACACTAGTAAGATGATAATACCATATCGCTGTATAAAAGATAACTATGATATCCCAGGCTTTTTGATAGTAAAATAATCTCAAAGAATAATAAATTACATTGATCTAGGAGATTTAGGGCAGGGTTTTTTTGTGTGATGAGTTGTTCTGGGAGCAGAACCACTGCTGCCTGATTTCCTGGATTTCGCCTCGTAGACCTTCTGTGGGTTCTTAGATGTCTCTGAAGCCTCTCCTTCAGAATGGGCATTAGACTTCTTAGATGCCTTCAGGAAATTCAAGGGAATATAATTATCTTTGAGGCCTTTACTGCTCTGCTGAATATAGCAGATGACATTGGAATCTATTGGGCATTTTCAGAGGGATATTGAGAGGCAACCATACAGAAGTGTAAAGCATTATGCCTCTACAACTTTTGTTTCTGTGAGGAAAATACACCCGTTGCTAAAAGTGCTAGATTAAGTGCAAGATAATATGTCTTCAACATTTTTCTGCGTATAGGGGGAGATTACAAAAAGGAAAGGAGAGGGAAAATGAGGCGGAAATGGTGAAGAACCATGTAGCAGAGAAGAAGGAAAAGGAAGGGAAAAATCTCTCATCCCAGGTTAAGATAGAGGTTGAAAGAGGGGATGGTGGCTTGGACCCCCATTCCAAATTGGCAGAAGGCAAAAGTTGGATGTAGTCTGAAAGAGAAAGCCCTGAAAGCCAGGACGGAATTGGAGCTAGTGTGTTTCTGACAGAATTTTGATGTGTAAACATTTCTGTTGTCTCCAGATCGAAATAGTAGGAAGTGGCTAGAGGCTGATTATGGAGGAAAAGAATTTCAATTTCTTGCAAGTTAGACATTATGGGAGGAAAAAACCCCTTATTTCAGGAAAAAAAACCCTGAAATTTTGCTTTGAAATGAAATTTTTATTCACCCAAAAATATTTTAAGCTGTCATTTTGCTGTATTTTGTTTCCTTGGTAATGTCAAAATCACTACATGAATTTCCAAATATATCCCATTCCATCCAAGAGTTATTACAATAATTTTAATACAGAAAACTAGGTAAAATTTTTCCAACCAATTCTAATTGTAGTTCGCCTCCAGGTTTTAGAGTTGTTCTAGCAGAAGCTTCTCAGCTGCCAAAAACGGGGGATCCCTGATCTTTGGACAAAAACCCTTGTCTTGTTTTGGCTAGTCAAAATAAGAGATCAGAAAAAAAAATGTAGCTTTCTCCCAAATTCATAAATTTACCTTATTTTTTTTTTGTTTGAAAATACATCTTTGACTCCCATAGCATATGTTCTTGCATGAGTTTCTTGGCACTCCTGAAGGGCAGATCTATTTCTTACATGCTTGCTGCCTTAATTTTACTGGGGGATGAATTTTGTCCTGGATATATGTGCAGAATTCCTGTGACAGCCATAAATTTTCTTTAATATCTTTGTATACATAGAGCTTCTGTATTAATACCAAGTTTGCTACCTGCCCACCAGCAAAGCCATATGCTAGCATCAAATGTTAATTGGCTATCAGTTGGGTATTTAGTCCCACTCATCTGCTAAATGGGTAGTATGAGAAACTTATACCAAAGTTAATGGAACATAATCTCTCATCCTGTTAAATTGCTTGTCTACCATAGATTTGTTCCATTAGTTTCACAACACGCAGTGAGTTTTTAATTTCTTTCAGCATTGCAGGCTCTTTTTCTTTTCCAGTGTCTACTGAGAGAAACCTAGAATCACTCAGGATGGAGGAGACCTCTGTAGGGCATTGAGTCCAACCTCCTGTTCAAAGCAGGTCTAGTTAGAGCAGGCTGCTCAGAACCCTGTCCAGTTGAATTCTGAATATCTCCAAGGATGGAGATTTCACAGCTACTTTGGGCATTTGCTTTTGATGAATTTGATGAGATTCCTGTCAACCCATTTTTCCAGCCTTTGGAGGTTCCTCAGAATAGCAGACATTCCCTCCAGAGTAGGTTGGCAGATCCCCATCCTTAATTTGGTAGTGTTTGCAAACTTACTGAAATTGCACTCCATCAGATCATCCAGGCTGTTAGTAAAGAAGGGAAGCAGTATTGGCCCCAGCATCACTAGCTGAGGGATACTTCTAGTGACTGACTGCCAGATGGACTTTGTACCATTGACTCTAGCCCTTCGAGCCCAGTATTCCAGGCGATGCTTGACCCACCTTATCTCACCAATTTGGATATAAGGATGCTATGAGAAATTGTGTCAAAGGCTAAAATCAAAGCAAACAACATCCAGTGCTCTCCCTTATCCACAGAGCCAGTCATCTCCTTATAGAAGGCAATAGCATTAGTCATGTATGATTTACTCATGTTAAATCAATGATGGCTGTTCCCAGTAACTTTTCTGACCTACATGTGCTTGGAAAATTACTTTATGGGAGATTTGTTCTATAATTTTCCCAGGCCTGATGTGAGGCTTGATGGCCTGCAGTTCCCCAGATTCCCCTTCTTGTCTTTCTACAGTATGGGTGGGACATTTGCTTTCCTCCAGCCACTGGGAACTTCTCCAATCCGCCTGACTTTTCGAGGGTGATAGACCTTTGATAGACAGGTGATAGGCCCATGTCCATCCACTGCAGCACTCCAGTCAGTTGAACTATCCCGCCATGTCTCCATAATCTCAGAGATGTCACAGCTGTCCACTGTTCATGGCCTTCTTCCTCCTGGTTGTAACCAACGCTCTGTGTGCGCGTGTACAGGTGCCTGGGAGGACCCTCAGTGAGGCTGCTTTTACAAGGGTAATGCAAGAGCCTTTGCCATCCTGTCGTTCCCTGGGTGCTTCCTCACTGCCTCCATGCCATCACTTCTTTTCACAGCATGACAGCCCTTCCCCAGCACACTTAATTTAAAAATCTTCCTGCTGTATTAGTGAACCTGTTGGCAAAGACACCCTGCCCCACTTTTCCAGGGGAATACCATTCCTGTGCAGCAGTCCTTGTTCTTCAAAAATGGTCCTGTGGTCATAGGAGATGGAGCCCTGCGTGCAGCTCTAGCCACGCAGTGTTGTAGGATGCATCCACTCCCACCTGAGCAATGAGCTCCCTCACTGGGAGGACTGAGGAGGTGCCACCAGGGCTGCATCCCTCCCACTGTTATCTGAGGGCTGTCAGTCACCCTTGATATGCTCAGGGTTGCTCTAGTGATACCATTGGTGCCCGCATGGATGAGCAGTCAGAGAACTAAATGTTTAGCATGAGGCTATTTTGAAAAAGAAGAAAAAGAGAAAAAAAACCAAGGAAAACAGCTTAGCAAATGAAAATGTTTGCTAGTGCCTTTACTCTAAGGCTTGTTTTCTTGGAACATATAAATGGAAGACCAAAGAAGCCCAGTGCAATGTGTACAATTGTAGCCACTGCTGTCTTTGGTAGGAATCTTTTGTTAGGAAAAGGCAATTGTTATAAGAAGCCATGGAAACTTCCATGAGTGGGAATTCAACATTCTCAGCTTATTTTGTTTAACAAGGGGCAGGAAATGTGCCTGATGTCTTTTCTACTCACTTTGTCATTAGCAGTTGTGGGAATAAATTGGTCAACATGGAAGCGTTTGAATTATAGCTGATCAGGAGCTGGTGGCACAAAAAGTAATAGATGGGAAAGTGGTGGTTCTAGAGCTATGGACACCTGTAGAAACACAGCCATACTACAGCTATTAGACTATGTGCTTCTGGGGCGGTCTTGGTCCTAGCCGAAGACAAGGCTACAAATTGTGCCATAGTCTGTGCCTAGGGATGTGAAACAATGGGTGGAAACCATGTTGAAAGGATATAATTCAAATAATAACAACATATAAAAAGAGGAAAAGTAGGTCAGAAGTAGGAAAGAGTTGCTGCATTGAGGTAGTTTTCAGGTAAATATTGATCAGATATTGCTGATGTTTGGTGCATCTTAATGCTATAAAAGGCACTTGAAACATTCAACATTTCGTAGGATTGTGCTGACCCACCATGTTGGACTGTGGTCCTGCCGCAGTAAGGTGGTATTGGTCCCTCTGAGGTCAGCAAGAGCATGCCTTTAGCGCAAAGAGATGTTTAGCATTAATTGTTGACCTCTGCACATGGATTAGAATGAGAAATGGTAAGTATGGATCACCGTCGAAGTAGGGAAGGTGGGAAATGTGTAATCAATATTGTGATCTGATAGCTGAGGGTCTTCATCTGCAGCTGCCCAACTGGGGTCTTAACACATATAGTCCATGCCAGTGATGCTCAGCCAAGAACAAGGTTTCAGAGATCCGTACCTAGGGTTGACTTTGCACTTTCAGAGCACTTAGAGTAAAAAGAGATGCGCGTTCGTGTCTTCTGAGGAACAAAGTTTAAACAAAAAAGTGTTACATTTGTGTGCAAGCAGCAAAAAAATGTTCATGTTAGACAAAAAATTAAGATTTAAAGGGTAAAGAGGACTTGTGGAGACAAAGAAACGGAAATAGGTTTAGCAAGTTGCTGCCTGGTATGGAATGAGAGGAAAAAAACTGAGCTGCAAACTCATCAAAAACACAGTTGTTAATTGAAAAGCTGACAGACCTGTAACTACAGCAGCGCTTCTGGCCGCCACTATAATAAATGTAACTGTACATTTAGAGTAATTTGCTAATTTGCCTAAGTAACACCCACAGACAGCAACATGACATAAATACATTAGTGGAAGCAACAACTATAACCAGCTCGCACAGGTTCTTGGCTGCTAGATGGATGGATCAGATGAGCTGGAAAAGATTTTCAAAACAGAGTAGAGATGGAATTGTTAACAATATTGCGGCATACAGGATTTCTTTATATTCCTATTTCCCAAGAATGCTTTAAGGCCTGAAGATTCCCATACATATTGTAGTGTATAAGTAACATTTTTAACTTGTGTGTGTATGTGTGCACACACCCAGAAGGCTTGTATAGATGGAGTACGCATCTGCAAAATGCTAAGCATTTCAGAAGCAAAAATGACAAAATTTACATCTCAAGTTGTCTTTCAGGTAAATGACTGAATCTCCAGCATTCAACATGTAAATACAAATATCTGAAGAGAGTTTCTATTGAATATTCTAAAGGCACACATGTATTGAGTCCCCAGAAAAGACTGGAATGTGCATGATCGATTTTCCTAGTACAGGTGTTACATGTGTCTGAAATTTATACTTCAGAGTTACACAGATCTTTTCATTTGGCAGATAAAGAGTTCAGCCATGTGGCACCTCCTCTAGGCTAGCACAATTCTGCGTCTCCTGTGTCCGTAACTGAATCACGCTGTTGCATTTTATTTTGAAGTCCTACTCATGCCAACTTCTGCCACTGCACATTGACTGGTGTTTTACACTCTCTAAACATCCTACTTTTAGGTTAGGCTTGGGGTCATCGGTAAAGGTTTCTATGTTGTCAACAATACATTTTTAAAATAAAAATTGACAAGATAGCTGCTGTGCAAAGTGGGTCTCATTTTCAATAAAATACTTCTTTCTGCTCCCAGTCTCTTGTTCTGACTGTCTTCATCCTGATGCAAATTAATAGTGCAGAAGCAAAGCTAATGAATGTTAAGACAGTTTCTGTCTATGTTTCCTCTCAGATATACTTAGAAGGTTTCTGTTGAGCTTTTTGAGACAGGTGATGCCTGCTCTCAAGGGCAGAATGTGGTTGATAACCAAGCGAGAAGTCAGGGGGGAAGTTTCTGTTGCAGCACTGCTCTCAGGAAGAACCCACGTGTGTGGGCATATATTCTTCCTTCAGCAGGTGGTTCTTGTAAGGTTTTTCGCTAAATACAGGTTGTAAAATATTCTTGAACATGAGTCACTTTAAATTATAGTTCATGGATCTAAGGAAGTCACTGAGAAAATGGAGCAGGAAAAAGCATGGGATAGAGGCAAACTGCGAGACTTCCCTGTGGGATGTGGAGTTTTGACAGCTAAACCCAATTCCTGTCTTGCTTGAAGGCTTGATATGAATGTCAGGGCAAAGAGGGCAGCAAACCTCTTTGGCTGACCCAGGCTGTGAGTCTGTAAGACCTCCTCAGCACAAGCTGATGAAGACCACGGCTCTGGGAGAAGAAAGCTGACATTATTTTATGAAGCATTCCGGCCAGTCTTCGAACCCTAATTTCTGTCAAGGAGTTATCATCACTGTCACAGTAAGTGATACTTGCAGCACAAATGGCAATTAACTAGAAGTAAATAGTAGAGCAGAAATCTGCAGACCGGTTTTTAAGGTTGATGAGTTGAAAGTAGTTTCAACACATTAATGCTAAGCATGCTAAATCATAGTGTGCCCTGAAAAAGACAGTAATGTCATTTACCCTAAATCACCAGGAATTACAGTAACACACAGTAGGGTTGTGCTTGATTGTTTCAAATATGTTAGCATATTATAAGAATCAATAATAGTGAGTCTGTGTGATTTGTTTTATCAGGTTTTCCATAAAACAAGTAATCTGTTTGTTTTTCACTGTTTTAGGTAGCCTGCCCTATGAATACAAGATTGTGATAGCAGGAAATCATGAATTGACCTTTGACCAGGAATTCATGGCTGACTTAATCAAGCAGGACTTTTACTATTTCCCCTCTGTTTCTAAGCTGAAGCCAGAGAGCTATGAAAATGTACAATCTCTTCTAACAAACTGCATCTATCTTCAAGACTCTGAAGTGACGGTGAGGGGATTCAGAATATATGGCTCCCCTTGGTAAGCAGGTTTTTAAGCATACGTAAAAAAATATTGTTGATTGCTGTCACATCAGCCATTTCGTATGCATCAGCTATATTTGGATTGCTGTGTTAAAAAGAAGAGTAATATTCAGTTTGATAAAGTTTTATTTTTTCTTGTAATGAATCATTCCTGTGACAATATGATGTACTTGTACTATGGTATTGTTAACCAAATAATGATGGGGAAAAGACAGTGTGCTTTTTCAGCTCTCAGCCAGGAGCAGTTTTCTAACATACTCCATGTAGGGAGGATTTGTGTCATAAAATATTTTTTCTGCACTTCGTTTATATAATTACAGGTTAATTTTATTGCTAGTGTACATTCTTTTGACAATTTCTGTCCTACAGAAGAACCTTACTTAAGGTTCATTAGTGTATACAGTAGACATTTAGCGCAGTAAGCTTGTTTCAGTATTTGTTTAGGTGCTTTTTAAATATACCTCAAAATCTTACTCTCTTTTATACAGTAATAGCTTTCTTCAAGTTATAGTTGAGCTTATAAACTAAAGTCAACAAATCAGTGGCAACCTCATATTTCATGGATTTTGCTTTACTGCATAGAGTGAACCCTGACAGTATCGGAGACAGATGGGCTTTGGCTTCCTGACCTCCACCTTGGACCTTGTATGTGCTGCTTCTGTGATTCTTTCTTATGTTACATTACTATGTTATTTCCACTAGTAGGACTATAAGTCGGGTCTTTTATGAGTATACATTTAAAGTAAGTTAAAATTTATTTTAAAAGGCAGGTTTTTAAGGGAATCTGTTATTCTTCCTTTTAAAATCACATCAGGCTGGAATGTGGCAAACAAGTTGTCAAACCTGATGCATACACCCCAATGTGAATTTTCAGTGTGAATAAACTGTGAAATCTCTTGGAATTTATTTTTTTTTTTAATGAAAATTGGCATTTTCCCATGTGGTTACTTGAGATGGGTGTTAATTTTCTGTGAGCTTATTATTCTACATTTGTCTACATTAAATAGCTTCCCTCTTAAATGCACCCGTCTCTCTCTCACTCTTAGATCTCCTGATCTTTCAGGGCTTCTTTCAACCTACCCACCTGCTATGTTGCAGTTCATCTTCCTCTTGTGTCTACTGCGTATTCAATCGATATACAATTTACTTAATTTTCCAAATTATTAGGGAATATATTAGATGGTATCAGTCCCAATATTAACTTCTGAGAAATGCCACTTGGCATCTATTCCCATTTTGATGTTCAACTGTAAATACTGTAATTATGCTCTGTTTACAATATGTCTGGCAACTTCATATCTTCATTGCAATATTCGTAACCAAGCACCATATTTCCAGTGTCAGTAATAATTTTCCAGGCAGTAAAGTACCAAAAGTCTCATTAAAGTCTAGAAAATAAATTAAAACAAAACACTGTCTATAAAGTAGCACTAAGTAGAAACTAAAGGAAACCATTTGAACTTTCTGTGTAGGATCAGATCTGTAAAAACCTGTTGAGAAAACTTTTGTCCACCCACTAGCCCATGAGTAATGTTTCCGTAAAATCAGATCTACCAGCATTCCCTTTGTGCACTAATCTTGTCGTTTTGCGCAAGTTGTCTAAGCTATCTGGCATGACCTATTCTTCGTTTAAAAAAGATCGCTTTCCATCTTTTATGCATCTTCAGGTTATATCTAAACTTCCACAGTACCCGTTTCACAGTGTTGCTAACTCATCTCCCACCCCCTTATGGTCCTGGAAGAGGACTGTTGGAAGGTTCTCTGAAGACTTTTGCTTATTCCATATGGGAGAGAGTCTTGATGAAAGTCTTCCAACCAAAGTGGGATTTTGTTTTTATTATGCAGTGTTGAATGAAGTTTCCATGCTAATTGATACCATGTCCAGTGGTAACAGCAATGACAACAGTAATAGTAATAATAACTCGCTCTCATTAGTCTATCAGAACAGCAGATGCAGAAGTAACGAAGTCACATTACCTATCAATCACATCAGCCAGCCCACCAGATAGAAAACTCAGGAAGAGAAAGAGCTATTTTGTGTGGGTTAAACTATCTGTCTGTTAGATTGGAGGCTGTAGTACAAGTCTGTGCCTACTGATCACTACTGTTCTTTAGCATTTCTTTTTGTTTCTGTACTTCATTCACCCTGAAGAGAGAGATTTGTCATAGCCCCAATCTCAAGTTTCCTTCTATGTCATAGTAATGTAATATCTAAAAATCTACAGAACTTTGGTGAACTTTCTATGGTGAATCTTTTTTTTTGCCCTTGCATCATGAAGCCATTTCTTTAGAAAACACTTATGCACCTAGTCAAGACTTCAGAATTTAGAGTTCTTTAAGATCTCAGAGCTCAACAAGAGAGCTAAATGTCATGCAGTTGCTTGTTTAGTATCCTAAAATACTATCTTTTCCAGCCTTGAAAATATGCATATAACTTTTTGAATGGATTTGTTTAATTGGAGAACTCTCAATTACAGTTCATGTTTGTTGTCCATGTGGGTCTCTATTTAATGAGAAGGAGAGGTATCTAGAAGTTAAAGGACTGGGGCCCTAGATCCTGCCTTCCCATTTCTGATTGCAGCCCTTACCTTCTGTCTTGCTTCAGTCTCTGTAAAAATAAGCACAAGCTGGAGATACTCCTCTTTTATAGAACAGGTTGATCAATATTTGCAAAGTACTTTGAGAATCCTGGGGTAAGGTCTGAGTGAATGCCAACCAGCATTAACTTAGTGTGTTTACCTGTAGCCATCTGCATTTTTATGTACGACCTGCATACAATTAGGTTGTACTTCTGCTTAACATGTTTTAGTTGCAAAGGAAACCATTAGAGCTTGGTTGGTTTGCATAATATGCCAGTCTCTAAGGCCTTTTAAATATGTGCCATTTGTGTGTGGTTAAATATTTTCAATAGCGCTTGGGTATTTTGACCTCTGTTATTATCTAAAACTCGGTGGTTATTTTTAATTGCATAGAAGAAATGGGACACTGTCTTGTCTCCGAAACCAATGCCGCAACTCTCCTGGGCTCTAAGGGCAAGATTGCAAGTGCCAGATTGAGCCTGTACTCACTAACGAAAATTTAACTGCCTGAGATGCTAATTACGCTAGTATGATCATCAAGCAGGGAGCAGCCATTTTTAAATACAAGCTGCAAAGCACAAAAGCTGCTATTGAGGAATTAGTATTTGCAGTACACTGGTATCTTGGACCAGAGACTATCAGTATAGATGATGAGGGAGAGTAGTATAAAAATGTTAGATGCTTAATGAGAATCGTGAGAATACCTAGATGTGAAATGTGTCCAGAGCAATCTTGAATTTTAAGGGTGGCTGTATTTGGCCTAGAGAGCTGGTATCAACAACGTCCTTACAATAGGAAGCTCTGATTTAGATATCAAACTGCCTGCAATCAATGGATGGTCCAGACAGGTGCTTTGGAAGTCACAAGTTGAGATAATAGTGGAAATTGAAATTTGAAACAGACGGCCTTTTCTGTGTCATCAGATTGTTCTCTCTGTGAGGACATCACTCATGGAGTCATATTAGTTATTGATTAGTGAGTATTTCAGCTATAGATTTTTAGCCTTCAGTTATAGTTAACCCCCACTATGTGTTACTGTTTTGCAGTTAAGAGTGTTTCCTACAGCTAGAATGAAGATAGCCTATACAAGCCACTTGTGCGTCGGCACTGCTAAAGTTTTTAATTGCACAGTCACACAGTGTGTTTGCACAAAGAGACCCTGATGCATTCAGTACACAAGATCTTCTGTGCATGCTGAATAAGTCAACTATATGTTATTCCTTTCATAGTCATTATTCAGAATTGTCATGTGTAAATAAATGACTCTAAAGGTGCATGTATGTTTTAGTATCACTGTGAGATACCTCTCTGAGATTCCTACTTGCATGTGTGATCCTGCCTGTTGCTAAATCTGCTTCTCTGCTGCACGAGGTTCCAATCATGGACTCTGTCCTACTCTGTTTTTTCCATGGAGTTTTTTACAACTCAGTGAGTAAGTAACTTGGGTCTCTGTTCTCCTGTTGCATGCAATAACTAATGATAAGACCTGAAGACTAATGAATTGATTGCTGATCAATACTCAGAAGCTGTTTGTGTTTAACAAAGATTATACTGGCTGTTCCCTCAATGTCTAATCTTGCACTCAGATTTATAGAAAATATCTTCTTCCTAGCCACTGAATTTCCATAATGCTCCTAAGCAGCTGCATACAGCTGCAGGAGGAACTTTGGTCTTCCTGCCCTCAAACGGGCATGCAAGGTGGCAGGAGAGCATTTGATCTCTTTCAGTGCTTTTTTCATTTTCCACAATGTGGAAGAGGAAGGGACAATCAAAGCCCTCTTGCTAAACATGTGACAATTTCATTATTCTAAATGACATATTGGCTTGGATAGCTGAAAGAGGAACTTTAGGGTGAGATTGCCTCCAGACTCATTATGCAGAGAATGGATTTTTGCTTGGCTTTGATTATCTGGGGGGGTCTATTCCTGTGAAACAGAACCTCATTTTTCTTTTTGCAGAATTACAGCTTTTTCTAGTGTCTGTGTATTCTCATTTCCTCTATCATTCTTTTGTTATAGGCCATCTCAAACTTCAGAAACTTTCATTTCCCAGTCAGGGAAAATGGGAGAGCAAAGATTAGTATCAGCCTAGAAAGACATTTGTGGCAATTTGTCCTGAAGTGACAGACATCTGGGCTGGAATCCCAGATGCAGCTTCTCTCCAGTGGAGCATTGATTAGGTGTGGCCCCCACATGTTCATATAGAGGCCAGCAGCTCTCGTACAACATTGTTGTTCAAATAATGGGAACTGAGTGAAGAAGGTTAGAGACGTGTACGTGGGGAGAGGTTTCTTTCTGTTCCAGTGTTGTTTTTACTGAGCTTTGCATTCTGAGTCAGGGCCATTCCGTGAGCTGAATTCCTTCCAGTGGAAAAGACATCAACCTGTAGGTTGCATTAGTGAGTATCAGCCACCAGCTCAGTCCAAAGCAACCTTGACAGGGGGCTTATTCTCCAAATCATCATCCCACTTTGGTGTTAGGGCTGGAAATCTGCTCCAACCTGTTGGCCCTTCTCTTGATGCAGTGCAGCTGGCTGTACTATTCCAGTATGCAGCTGAGTGCTTTTACTCAAGTGATATAGTCCATGGAGTGTGATCATTAGTGCTTAGCTATGCTTGTGTAGCTCTCATCTGGTTTGTTATTTTCTTGTCCACTTTTTTTGGTCACAGAGTAGGTGACTTTGTTATGCTCTCTCTCAAATGTTCTCTCTCTTTTGTGTGTGCGTGCATGTGTGTGCACGCACGTGTGCACTTTGGATCAAAAGACTGGTAACTTGTGTAACTGGGTACTCTCGAAGAGCATGCGAGGGGCAAAATGAGGCAGACTTATTTTTGTTTCATACTGACTCTAGGCCACCCATACCCATGGTCTCCATTTCAGTGCCTTCCTCCTCCATCTTTTCAAGAATGGCTATAATAGTCTCTTTCATTCCTCACTGAACTCGGTTTCCATCAGTAAAGTAATGTAGTGAAGATTTATAGATTCATTTCATGAGAGGGACACGTTTTCATTTTGCCAGTGATGAATCATTTTATGTTTACTTTCGCAGACCTTGTACAAATCTTTACAGTCATTGAGGTGAACATCAATTAAAATGAAACTGTGTTAAAATAAAATATTGACTTCATTTAACATGATATACCTCCCAGGTTGGGAGTGTGGCTTCCAGACAGAGCAGCAGCAGCAGCACAAGATGTTATATTGCAGGTTTCAGTCCCTGTAAAATTCACAGAAAATAGTAACTTCTGCCTCCAAGTGACCACTCAGATTCTTAGTTCTTATGCCCCCTTTCAAACCTGCAAAAAGCCTATACAGTACCTTGTGCGTGACTGAAATATGTAGGGACTTAAAAATTAGTGTTATTCATACTAGAAGTTTGTCTAAGTAAACCAGCTGATCCTCCTATGTTGTCTTCTCTCTTCACCCTCACTTGGTCAAAAGATAAAATACAAATAGCTACAGGGCAATTGCTCCTGCACTGTTTTCTTAAGCAACAAAATACTACTCTAAAATTCTTGCAAATGTCAGATTCAGTAGATTTTTGAGCAGGTGGTTTGTTTTCACATCTAGCTCTGCCACAGCTACAGTTTTGTATGGATAGATGTGGAAATGCTAGATAGGAATGCTGGAGAAATTACAGATTGCTGGGTTTTGGGTGCTCAGAAATAAGATTTTTGAAATGGTAGATGTTCCCTGATATTTAAAGTTGGGAACTATTTGGAGCTTTTTTAATTACTGACTTTGAGTCAGGCAATATAAGTGAGTGATTTAGGAAGACTGACATGGTTCTTGAAGAAAATTAAAACCATCAGTGGGAATAATAGACTCCACTCATTATTTAGAATTGAGACACCTCAAATTTCAGAAATTCTGGAGAGAAAGTTGGCATGTCAGCCTATCTGATGTGGCTGCATTACTGTGGGTAGAATGCTGAAGATGTTTTATTTCAGGCATTGAGTAAATGGTAGGTAAGATGTGACAGATGTGCAAGAAATAGCAACATGTTTAGAAGAGAGAAAGCAAAATCCATCATCCTGTTAAAATTTATTAATTAACAGTCTGAGGCACATAGATGCAGGTTTAATTGTATTTTAATAGAATGCTGGAGTGATATTTTTATTTCCTCTTCCATACTTATCAGAAACCATTTTCAATTTTGGAAAGCGCTGCTTCTAAAAACACTTAAAACCACAACATGCTGTAGTTTAGTTTGCAGCATGTGGAAGATTGTAAGAATGGTTTTTCCTGCAAAATGATTTTTATCTATTAAATTCAACTGTTCAGGGAAGGTGACGGGAAGAAATGTAAGATATTGAACTCCTGAAGTGTGAAGGGTTTTCCAGTGGCAGAAAGTGAGACTTAAGAGTGCCTTCTGACTGTTTTAACATCAGAAACAGATCACTGGATCATTTTTGTCCTCATTTTTTCTTTTTTTTACTATTGGCACTTTGCTAAAATTGGTGCATTTCATGTGATAAACTCATCTTGGAATGCTTTTTTTATACCATGACTTGGAAATAAAGGAAATATGAGTCTCACTGAGTAGACACTAGGTATACAGGTGCTGTTGCTCATGTAGCAATCAAACTGAATTCAGGAGAGGTCTTTTTAATGAACGCTGCAGTACAAATTGAGTGACTGAAATGAATTAGCAAAAATCATTAGCATTGCTGAGAAAAATGTGTATGGAACAAAATAAAAACTTATTAGACTCCAAGTGAATTTTCTATAGCATGTTAAAGAACAGAGTTGTTTTTATCTAATTAAACTGTGCAATAAGTATGCGAGCAAATTAAAATGTAAACTGAACTACAACTATTGTAGCCTATAAATACCATCAAAGTCAGACCATTATGATAAATTCTAGTTACCATGTGCTCCTGAGAAATTTTATTTTTCCATTTCCTGCAAGATCTTTTTTAAAATTTGCAACAGTTTAGAACATCCCTTTTTTCTTTTCTTGTTAATGAACTTTCCAGATAATGTTTTCTCTCAAATAAAATTTCTTCCCAATGTTGCCCAGGGCTGAGGAGTCTGGAACACTTCAATCTTAGAATAGTCACAGTAGAGAAAAAACAGAGGAAAAACACCTTTGCATGCTGCTTACTTGTATGTGTTTACAAATTAGAGATACGAATCAGTTCTCAAACACATTTCAGTGACCTCTTGAAGGGTGAGCTTAAGCAGTTACTGAAGCTAAAGATGCTTTACACAGGTGTGTCTGTACAAGTGCGGGACATTGCACTGCCTATGTGTGCATGTATGCTGAATACAGACCAGAAATCACGCTGATTTCACATAACATTTTTGGGCAAGTCCTGTTTCTTGTAATGTCCAAACACATTGTGTGGCTTTGTATTTCTGTATGCAAGTGAGGATTTGCATTTACTTTGTTTGTTGCAATGTTTCTAGCTTTAGTTAAATTTGAGAGCGGTCGAAAAAATATATTGCTTTAGTTTAATTAGCTCGGTAGGAAAAACATCCTTTTTTGGGCAGTAATTATTAGTTGTGTATTATTGGAAGTAGTTAAAATTCAGTTACTTAGCAGAAATAATTGAATCTTCTGATCCAGTAAACTAGCTCACTTTGGATTCAGCTGGTTTTTAATTTAAGACCTATAGAAGAGGAGACCTGTAATCTCACTACAGGGAATTGGCTTCACTTTCCTGCAGTTCATAAACCACAAGAGTGAAATTGCAATCCCCCACAGCAGTTTTCTCTTTATTTTTCACATCAGCTTGAAAGTTTAGTTTTATGAGACAGAGCTGATTTTAAAGTGCCTTTTTTGTTGTTTTGGTGCTTTTTTCCCCATTTTTTCTTGAACAAAAGGACTACCAGCTCTATCTGTAGTCTGGGCTGTAGTCTCAGACAGCAGCAATTTCAGGATGTTTGGAAGATGTAAACACAGTTGGGTACTGCCATGAGCCCTTTGGCGGTATTCCAAGAGAAACACAAATAGCTGTAACTAGTTTGGAGCGGATCTGCATGGAGCTGATTCTCAGCTGGAGTAAATTGGCGGAGCTCCACTGGCTTTTGAGCTGTTTACACCTGGTGAGAATCAGCCCCTCTACTTCACGGTAGCTTGTATGTGGGCGTTTGCCCCGGGTTTTTACATAGCAGATATGTTACTACATCAAGAAGTAGATGGTGACTTTACGGTGTGCTGTATGCGAAGAGCTGTAAACAGAGCCACCATCACAGGAACTGATTGTAACATAGTTATCTGAGTTCTTTCTCTTTTCCCTGACCAGATTTTAAGGGGAAAAGTAATTTGTCATTTGTTGCGAAGCTGTTTAACAGCAGAACACTTCCTTTGGTTTTGTTGTTCATAAATTATTTTTATTTAATAAATTAGCATTGTTTAGTATGAATTAATATGAGGATTTTCTTCCCCAGTAAGAAATTATAATTAATTGGAACCAAAATTAAAACATAAAGCTGCAGCTGTGTGTGCCAAATATTTCTAATTACTTAATTTACATCAGGTAAGTATATAATTTTTTTAAGGTTATGTCAGAATTCCAAGCTAGCTGAAAGACCGCCCAGGTGTTAAAGCTGTACCTTTTTGGTATAGAAAATTACATTGCAGCAGTTGGTTTCCACCACTGTTCTGTGGGGTGAATTTAGGACTGCAGGAAAACATTAATTTGGAATTTAGGATTGCTTGGATGTTCTTCGTTTCAGGTAGAAACATGGCATATGAAGTATTGGTATGTGCTTTTTTAAACAAGAAGTTCATCTGTTGCTAAATTGAAAATGTTAAAAATAATACATTTTATGCATATATGCACATGTGCTGTATTAATTTATTAGTTTTGGTAGCATTTTCATGCTTGTTTAACTCAAAATGGCTTTGAACTTTCTAAGGAAAAGAAGGTAAAAAAACCCAGAAAACAAAAAGGAAGGGAAAATAAAAAAAGTACTGGCAGATAGTTAGTCCATATGGCCTATTTACTCCTGTTTTTTTGAGAGAAGAGCATAAACCTGGTGAGTTACTAAACTGAGAAGTGGCTACAGTGAGAGTCTTTTTATTGATTCTCAGTGCACCTATAACATGTCCTGCGTATTTTAGTCATGTTTCATCTAGGAGAGTCCTTCCAGGAGCTGTGTCAGAAAAAAACCCACAAGTCCAGCATCTCCATTGAAAGGAACACTCTGTATCCTCAGTTAGCAAACTTCTGCCGTGTCTTAGAGGACTGCTGTCAACACCAAATAGATGGCTGTGTGGAAGAACTTTATTTTTCTTTAGCTGTCTGATCATTTCATAGTGAAAAACTGTAAAGATGCCATGCGTAGATGGAACTCAAATTATTTTTCCTTACTGATTGGCCCATTCAGGATAAGTTTTACATTTAAAATGAGATGGTGTCTCTACTGTGAACAGTGGGGCTGTTAACTCCTCCTCTCTCTTAACCCTTCTCTCTGTGACTGTCAGCTCTCAGTGTCTGAAGTACAGTCTGCACAACCCAGCTGTACCTACACTTTTGCGTATTGCGAATCAGAGAGACTGAGGGAACAGACTCTGAGACATCAGGAGCTCAACACCTTAGCTGTGCATTAAACCCGTAAGACTGTACTGAAGGTCTTTACAGCTCTACATCTGTACCCTCAGTGCTGAACATCTTGGCTAATTATTCCAAATTAGCTTTTAAGTTTGTTTGTTGGGTTTATTTTGTTATTTTTAAAAAATATCAGATGGGATATTATCATTTGGCTCCCAGCAGCATGAAATAAACCATTTGCATCTGGTGTTGGCATGTTTTAAATTCAGTCTTTCATTACTTTTTCTCCTTACCTGTTATCTTCTGTATTCTTATTATGAAGATAAAGTAGATTTCATTTTATTTTTCATTGTTTTATAAGAGATTAATGTTTAGAAATGATCAGTTCCTATCTGTCACAGCTCATTCTTTCCTCTTTCCAGTCAGAGATGTATGAAATCCTTTACTAAACAAAAGATAAATGATTTCAGGTTTAACTCAAATTGCAAAAGAAATAATTACTGTCAGAGGGCCATATTCTGATTTTTACCTTCCTTTCCTTTTGTGAAAACAATAATTTAATTTGATTCAGAGTTTCAAGAATAAACAAGTAAGGCAAAGAACCACGAACCCAGCAAACCTCCCCAGGGAGGCAATGTTGTCTGTTGTGGCCAGCAGACTGATAGAAGATCCGAGCTCAATTTGCTCCTCGCTACAGCCTCCCAAAGTTAATGTTGTGCAAGCCATTTAGTGTCTTAGCACCTGCATTCTCCCTTCTGCCTTCTCCTTTCCACCTGCTGAGCTGTACGTTGTGGCCATATATTCCATGGGATAATCTTGTATGAGATTAACCTTCAATTACATTTGTTAGTTTTAAGTGTAAGGCTTTAGTTTTCATTTTAAAAGGCCTGGTTCCAGTATTATGAATAAGTGAATCTAAGTTTCTTTTTCATGTGATTTAATTCTTTTTGTGCACTGCTGTTGTATCTCTTTTCTAAAACTGTGCAACCCTTGTCTCCCTTCTCCCTTACTTGGAAGTTAATCATGATACAGGTTTTCTCATAACTCCCCAAAACTTCTGAAACCTGCTTTTTTTTTTTTTTAAATCTCAGTTATGCTGTTGAAATGCTCAAATGCCAAGATGTTGAACAGTATCTCAGACCCTATAAACAGTGTCCTGCCAGTCGTTCTTAACACTAATGGCCTAATGGTCCCTGCCTGCTTTGGACAGTCCTCTTGAATGCAAGGAAGACAAGACAGAAAAGATGAATGTTATTTCACAACTACTTTAGATATAGAAGCAGCCAATACACCACAAAAAAGGTGAATTTTCATGAATCCTCACTTGGAGAAAAAATTGGGTAAAAAGCAGTAGAAATACTCGGTGAACTGCATAGTTACTTACTGAGGAAAGGCTAAACAGGCAATTACAGAGATTCAGTAAATTCAGCTAACACGTGTGGGACATAAAAATATGAACACTTGAAGGATGTGAACAGCAGGCAGACAAGGCAGGTATACAGTGTATATAGTACTGTGTATCTGTGTTCACAGGTTTGTAGCTAGTTATAATAGTAAGATTAAATCAAGACCAGGAAAAATTAGACTTAAATATCCAACAGTGACATTTCTTGGGCTAAGAATCAGCATGTTTTGGAATTTTACCTGTGATTGCCACTGCTGAATCTAACTGCTCTTTAATGCTCCATGACCAGTCCCTTTTACCAGTATGACTTTCAGCATGTATAGTCCAGTCTTTTAAACGCTGAATATGTGCAGCTCTACAGTTGTCATGAAGGGGAGCAGAAATGAGAAGTTTGATTTGGTCTGTTCTTTTCCCACTGAGCTTCTTTACAGTCACCAGCCAATATCTGTTTATTTTCCTACCAGAGAAAAACGACAACTGTTGTGGAGGAAAGACTGGAGCAAGTTACATGTGTTTGCGAACCTTTGAAATTTGTTTTGTAAGCAAAGGAATTCTAGCGAGAGGAATTCTAATTTCAGCTGCGGGAAAGGTTTCTGTAGGAAACTGCAGAAATGAGGAGGCGCATTATATTTTAGTTCTGGGTTTTTTTGCTGTTAAGGTGTTTGCAAGATGCTGCCCACCAATCCCTTGAATACGCTAATGTCTATTGAGTCAGTTACCACCCATAGCTCTCTGTAGGTACTGGACAATGGAAGGGAGTTTTCCCTTGAAGTCAAAAGGAGTAATTGTGTACCTACTGGTGGCAGGATTTGTTTTATTCAGCTGGACAACCTAGCTGCAGCTGCTGCAGTAAATCTTGTAGTCTTGAAGTTCTTGTGGTAGCTGACACCCTGCAAGCACTATGGACAGTGCAGTGGTGGGAATATTTCTTTGCCTGCCTGCTGGCTGGCTGCCACGTTCGTTTGTAGCTGATGACCAAGTACTGTCCCCTTGAGCTGGTAAGTGTATGGAGAGGAAAAAATCCGTTCTTTAAGTTAAAATGTTCAAATTGAGTCAAGGTAATGGATAATCAGATTTCACTCTCATTGCTTGCAATAGAAAAACCCATGCACGTTGATAGTCTTCCCCAGTCAAATATACTTTTTTGTGCTCCCTTTTTTGTATGTCTGCTGAGCAGATTGAGATGGGTACCAGTGGTTTGAAAATTGAAAACCTTCCATTTTCACGTAAATTACAGGTCAAATCTGTATGGTACATTACTGCCCTTTACAGTAAATCACATGTAAAACTAAGTTATACCCCACTTAAATGACAAAAGAATTCTTGGACTACATGGTAGCTTTTTCCAGTAGTAGCTGAATAAAAGAAGAAAAACTTAATAAATAATTAAGACAGTAATACATTTGACCACCTTTTTTGTAATGTGATTTTTTTCTGTTATTGTCACAGAAATGCTCCTTTCAAAGACAACTAAAGTGCTAATGATAGCTAAGAAGGTCATTCCTAGGAGGTTAAACTGGTTTAATTAGAATTTTTGAGAAGGTTACTATAAGAGTGCAGAAAGATGTTAAGGGGTTAACCTATAAGAGATTACATTGTAGTCAGTGTTCTGTTAAAGTTTGAATTAATTTTTCCCATGGGTTTTTCACATTCTAATTTTCAACTAAATGAGACATCTGTTTCAGAAAAGGAAAATTTGCTATGGTTGTCATAGCAACTATCATTCTGTAAGAAAATTATTCCAATGGTTACTTTAGAACAGAAAGATAGAAATTCAGTACATAAAGCAACATCCGATTGCTAGTACAAATTCTGATAATTCAGCCCTTTTTGTATGGTGGATTATTTGACCTGCAAAACTTGTTCATATGTTTTTAACATAAGGTTAATTGTTCTGTAAACAAATTCACTTCCAATATATTTCCCCCCTGGAGTCTTATATGTAGACAATCATTATTCTTAGCATAATAATAATACCACTGAATTTCAGTAGTATGTGGAGAGACTCAAACTGTTCATTTTAAGAAGATAAGACCTAAATCAAAGTACATTTCTACATGGCTGCTTCACTTCAGAGGTGAAATACATTCATGATATATGTCTTTAATTGCCAAATACATTTTTCTGGGTTTTTTTTTTTTGAGAACAGCAGGTTTTTCTCTTATAAACATGCATGACAGTATTTTCTTTGTAAAATATGAAATTTGATTGAAAATGAATGTATAAAAAATTTGCACTTTTCCTGAGCAAGCAGTAACTGGAGATCCAGAAATTTGGTCCTTGATGTGAAGATTTTAACTTTGTTTTTAGGTTCCATCGTAACTGGAAATTTTAGACATAGTTATCTTTGCACAATACCCAGGTCACAGACTTGGTCACAGTGGGTACTAGAGAAGATTTTTTTTCCTTACTCGGAAACTTTGATGGCTGTTTAGTTATAAATTTTCAGAAGAAGGGCTTGGGGATTTATAAAATCCTCATGTGCGTATAAAGATGGTTTTGTTTTGAGGTTGGGGGCACTGAAGTGTATGATTTGTCTTTCTTCTCTTAGATGTAAAGCACACCAATGTCCTCTGCTGAATCCTTTCTTGGACTTGGGATTTTTTTTGCCAGAAATATTCCAGACATTTCTTTCAATCTCAGGATTGTCACAGAAGACAGCATAATGGCAAATCACACAAGTTGTAACATCTCCCCTTCACAAAAGAACAGCTCCAGCATGCATAACTTACCAGCCTTGCGCTCGGGCGGCTACGCACTGCAGTCACCACAAAGAGAGGGAGGGAGGGAAGGAGGAAGGGAGGGATGGGGGAAAGTGCTGCTTGTCTTAATAAGGAGATCATGCCTATTCATAAGGAGAAACAGGCTTTTTAAGAAGTTGCCGTGTACAGGCCAGCCCTAGTAGAGGCAGGCAGAGACTCTCACAGCTGCATATGCCATTCGTGGTCACTTGGATTTCACCAGGATTAAGCTGACTTCTAGTGAGACCTGTAACAGTCGCGATTATTTCTCTTTCCAAATACTTCATTGTATCCTTAAAATAATTATTCCATATGTTTTTGACCTTTTCTTCTTGGACAAATATTGATCTTTCCCCTCGGTTTCTTTCTTGGGGCACAGAGTGGCCATGGCCCATTCTGCTGGGTCTGGCACACTTGCCGGGTGCAGGACAGCACCTCGCCTGGCTTCCCACTGGGGACCTGGGGGCAATCTTGTCCATGCCCAGCAGCACCAGAGTGAGTGACAGGTGGGAGGTATTCACTGAATCTGTCAGTGGATTTAGAAGAATGATTTTTTTTGCTGCCTCTTTGTTGGCCTCCTAGTTGTCCTTGCAAATATTTTCAGTCTATGAGATTTTGCTGCTGAAAAACTTGCTCTCAGCCTTAAGACAGTTTGCCAATCAGTTGAATATTTTAATCATGATGAAGAAAGATACTTGGCGTGTAAGGTGTGGAATGCAGTCCCATGGCAGGGACAGTCGGACAGTTTAGAAAAAGCCTAACCTCTGTATATATTTATATACAGTGCCTTCCACTTCTGTAATATCCAGGCACCTCACAGACTTCAGTTTTTTTATTTTCAGGGCATTTCTGTGAGATAAAAGTATTCCCATTCTGCCAGTGGTGAGCTGAATGTACAGACAGGCTGATCAGACACCACGGACTGTGGTTTGGTTCTGCGTGAGTGTTACATAGAAATGTCACCGGTAGCTTACCACAGGATAAGGCAGTACGTAGACCATGAGTTACCACCCTAGCTGTAGGAAGGTGAGAAGTCGTTCACGTGTGAGCCAGGTCCTGTTCTTCCTCTGAAGAAAGCTTGCTTAGGAGGTGAACCAGAAAAGTGTGGTTTGAAGTGTATGGGTCTCTACAGAAGGGAGATACCATATCCCCAATATAGCGATATGTCTGTTTCTCAGCCCGGTACCTTGGTCTGAGCAACTTGACTCAGAACAAAGTTTCTGCTTGATTGCTACTGCTATTAGCATCTCTTCTTCACACATCTTCTTCACCTCCCTCATCACAGCTGCTGGAGGCTGGGATATATTTCTGGTCCCAGTGGCAGATGTACAGAGTTTCACCTTTTTTTTTTTCCTTGAGACACCTGTCTATCCAGGCCCTGGTTATCCAGGGCAGGAGCTTGGAGATGCACTCTTAGCTGTGGACACAGGAACCCTTTCAGTTATCTGTCTCAGAAAGTTGGGGCTTTTTTTATCTATGGAAGAAAGGCTGGAAACATTCTGCAAAACCCACTTCTTCATTTCCTTGTAGCAGAATTTTATTTTCTTCCCTTGGGTAAGCCACATCCCTTTACATTTTAGCAAGCTCTATTTTTTAAGCTGTTTTCAATAGACATGTGCTTTACAGCATTCCGAAAGCAAAAGTGGGAAGTATATCATCATGAAGATTGCAGACGTGCTAATTTTTGAAATGTTAGTCAAGCATCAGTAATGGAAGAGGATGAATAATAGCTTTATGGGCATTTTCTTTTGTCTTTGCCATACATGATGTAAAGTGGAGTTCAGAGAATTTGTTTGAAAGAATTCTTTCTGTCTTTTGATGTGGTGAGGGAGTGTAAAGCTTTCTTCAACAAAGTAACATCTCAAAGGGAACTCTGGCTGATGTGTATGTATTTATAAACACTAAGGCTGCAATTACCATAAACCTTATTAAATCACAGCAGCCTATTTGTTGTTCTCCAAATACGGATATGGCCAGAACACGTCAGTCAAAAAAGAATAAAAAAGTTCCAACCTAAAACTAACCGCTCAATATTTTGACCTAGAATTAGAGCATAATCAGCAAGACGTAATTTACCACTGTGATATAATTGCTGTGACATACAGTTTTTTAATCAATAGGATAGCAAGATACAGATAAATTGTGTTCTGACTGGCTGTGTTACAGTCCCAATGCTCAATGATGAGCTGCTCCATAAATATGTTTTTAAAAATGTGAATGCCAGTCTGATAAATCCTGAATATGGAAATTCTTAAAAGCAAGTCATGACACCAGAGGACAGAAGAAAATTATATAAGAAAAGAAGCAGTATTCTTGCTCTGATGGGATGCTTCCAATTAGGAAAACAAAACAGCATATACGAGGTCTCCAACTTTGGAGTAGGATCTATCGTTTTGCCAGGATCTGTCCTTGCCCAGCTGATCATAGGCTGAGGGCCAAATGTGATGGGAGTCAACGTAAAACATATATCCACACCTAGGTATCTGCATCAGGTGATCTTCTAGATACTGTGGGAGTCCAGCATGCTAATCCTCTCATGGAGATCTTGGTATCCAGGTCTTGGAAGAGTTACTTTTCTCTTAGTTAGAAGAATACTGTGAATATTTTGCTGTATGCTGCCTACTGAAGGTGGTAAGGACTGCGTTGATTTGCCACACAAATAACACTGGTTGTATGGAAAGAGGGTTTTACTGTGCACAGAAAGAAGAAAATGAATGCTATTTGTGTCTCCAAATTCCATGCTAGTAGAGCGTCAATCTCCATATTTAATCCATAATTAGATAACCAGTACATGGAAGTAGCACTGAAGACATTCTCCTCCTCTCTTGGCAGGCAACCTTGGTTTTATGGCTGGGGCTTTAATCTTCCACGAGGCCAAGCACTATTAGAGAAATGGAACCTTATTCCAGATGGAATAGATATTCTTATAACACATGGACCACCTCTCGGTAAGAAAATACTAGTGCTCTTAGCTGTGTATTTCAGATGATTATACAGTAACTGATGGCTCACTTGAGACAGAGTGCAATCCTGACTTTAAAAAGTCAAAAGTAGTGTCCCTACTGATTTCAGCAGCACCAGAACTTCAGCTCAGTTTTTTGTTTCATGATTACCTATGCTTAGTGGTAGGGAATTAAATAATGGCTTAAAAAATAAAGCCCTAACACATAAGACCTTAATGGGCTTTATAAATAAGCAAGATCTAGTTTTCTGATGTTTCTGTCTGCTCGGCCACTGGTGAGATTAGTAGATTTAAAGCTTGGAGCCTGCTTGAAGAGAAATGCAGGATTTGGATCTTATTTTTTTAGTACTGTCTTCCTCCTTCACTTGCAGTAGCATTCCCTTACCAGCAAGTAGCTTGAGTCTGTATTTTTCCTTATCATCCTGAGTTGGTGCATCTTCTGCCTCACAAATGCAAATGCTGCCATACTTTACATTTCTTTGGATAGTGTGGGTGAATTGCCTATCTTTAATGCAATCTGGCAACACTAACAGACCACCAAGAAATAGCTTTGCATCTGTGATTTACAAATATTCATATAGGTGATATAAAAACCAAGAGAGATTTCCTGTATTCATAGATAATAGTGAAATTATCTGTGTTACAGAAATAGTATAATCACAGAAGCTTGTCCAGATTCAGTAAAGGTTTAAGGCTTTTAACATGTTTTTCAATGTATTTAACAAACAGCGAGCTGTATTTAATGCAAGTATGTGTTTAACTCTCACTAATTTAATAAATGGACACAATCGTGAAGCTTGTACTAAGTGTTCTGGTGAGTCTTACTGCGGACGAGTGCTTTGTGTGAAATGAAGGCAGTTGGTTTCTTCAAACTTTTAGATTCCCCAATTTCCTGAAGCTAAATCCCTCTTGTCTTCCACCCTTTCTTCTCCTCTTTCAGAGCTTGGAGGAGAAAGTATCTAAAGGGTTTGTGTTTTGCCATTTTCTTTAGAAAAACATGTTTGCATTCCACTGCTCACTAATCCTGAGGGAAAGGGCTTCTTTGTGAGCACTGTTTCTCACAGTAAGGGCGTGTGTTTTGATACTTCACCTAAGTGGAGTCTCATGCCATGCCATAGACTGATTTTAATATGAACCTGTATCATAAAAGTGGATGGCAGAAATTCATTGTTTAGACTTCGAAATATCAGCTCCCAATGGTTAGTACTGGGGATAATCTGACGCATGATGCTGGGTCTTTGATAGAGTTTTATTTGTAAGTCCTATTTAAAACTTTTTCAGAAGCTTTTTCAGCACTTTTCAAACTGTTTTTAAAACTGACTGGTCAGCTGTAAAGAAATCCAACCTTCAGTGGATCCAAAGAGTATCCCTTTATCTAGCACTTGAAATCAAGTGTTGGAAGGTGGAGAGAGGGGTTTGCACCACCCAGCTTCAGGCATCTCGCTAATTTAGCCACCAGCTCTTTCCAGGCAGCCTCTGAGATCAGCAGAGGGAGACCCTCTAGAGAGCACTGTGGACCTGGCACTCAACACATACGCTTTAATAATAAATTTAATGGTAAATTTAATAACTGAAAAGTAATTTAATAATTGCAGTAATCCTGAGGAAGAACTGCCCATCTCCACTGACTATAATGGGATAACATGAATTCCCCCCATCTCCATGTCTTAATATTTGTTTGTTTGTTTTTTATTCTTAAGCTTCAACTGTCCTTCTTTTTTAAAAGTTCCCGTTTCTTTGTCTTTTTCTTACTGATGTATTAATAGATGGCTCAGGCACAGAACCCTGTGCCTGAGGGCATCAGCTTTTGGTCTCCCTGACATCCATGGCAACAAATACATGACAGTTCAAAAGAAATAAGCACTCTGCCTAACTTACAGAACTTCTTTATTGTGTAGCTGTGTCCACAGACATTTTGGGAGACAGGATTCTCCTTGACCCTCCTAGTCAATTATTTTAACCAGAAAGTGGATTACTGTTCTGCTCTTGGACAACCTCACTAGAGCTGTTCCTAATGATCATAAATGGCAATCAGCGCTCTTGCAAATTCCTCTTTTTTTCTCTAGCATGGCTGCCTAAATTCTGTCCGTCATCCATTTTCTGTGCTGCTTTCTTATTCCCTCACTTCAAAGGAGTGTGCATCCTCCTAAACTAATTAATACTACATGATTAGATAGATTTAAAATTGCCTGTATGGTTTAGATGCAGAAGCACCATTAAGAGTTAGTGAACTTTGTGTTTCTAAGTCAGTTAGGCACGTAACAAAAATCTGAGTAGTTTTTTTTTCTGTTTTAGAGTAGTGCTTTGGGATGAAACCAGAGCAGATACATAGGAGGTTCACAAAGGATGAGAAAACAAAGGTTAAAACAGCTATTACTGACCATTTGATTAGTAACCTGTTTTATCTCTAATAAAAATAATAAAAGTATAATTAATATAAAATAATTTTATATTAATAAAAATATATTTAATAGCTTATGAAATACATATTCATGAGTATGAGATCCGTGCTATTGCTCATTTCTATATCAGCATATTTTTTACTTGTATACGTAGTATAGTTTTTTAAGTCTTTTCCCTGATTCCTAAAGATCTGCATTTATGATTCTTTTATTCCTCTTCAAAAAGTTCACTTTTCTGTTCTTTGTTTTTAATTTAATTTCACCTTTAAGTCTTCATTTGTAGCTGCCTGGTTGATTGTTTGTGACAGAGATTTATACTTTCCTGACAGCTGCAGAAACCTGTTTCAAGTAACCAAACATTAAAAAAACCCTAAGATGAACTCTAATTGTTAGCTAGGTGTAATCAATTATTCTTAGTTTGTGTAGTCAGGTGTACATAATAAGCTGCAAACATATGGGAAAGCTTCAGAAGGGTGATAATGCATGTGAACAAAAACATGTTCAACATAAATAATGCTTAATTTAATGGAGAAGTTAATTTTATGGATTTTTGTTTGTGAAGTTTTTGAAGTGGAAATACTTTTGGCTTTTTGTTCACCACAGACATTTTGACAATTAACTGTTTCAAATCACTGAAGTAACAACCTGTGGTTATAACACGTTTGCTCTGAAAAAAAGCATGACTGGATTCCAGAGGAGCTGCTGGCTTCACTTTGACGTCTTAAATACTTGCTATTTGCTACAGTGAATTTTGACCTGAGTTGTATATGAAGAGTGGCCGGTAAAATCAGTTACCAGAACTGAGCATTGCTCTGCTCTGTCTGTAATTCAGCAGGGCGTTCTTTTTGTACAGTCCCCTGACAGGAGCAAAGCAGTGTCTTCAGAGGCATCTGAATGTATTAGGAGTCCATTATCAGAACTTCCTCTTTTTGACAATTAGGATGCTGCATTCCCAACTCATTTCTGAAAATTTGACTTAGCTCTCTGAGTAACCATGACACAAGTACACACTTTTACTATTCTTACAAAGCACCCCAGTACACTGAGCCCAGTTTTCAAGCACTGGCACGTAAAGAGGTATTTCTCAGTGTGTGAACCTACCCTGAAGCTCTAGCAAATCTGAGAGCTTTCCCAAGAGCTTGAATACCACAGTTCTGGTCTTTTAAGCCACTTGGTTAGCTGCTATTTAGCCATGCTTGAGTGGACCTCAAAAATAAATGTATGAAAACTAACTCCAGGCTCTGTACCTCTCCGGCTGACTACTGTTTTCTCAAAGGCACAATATATTCATGCTGTTGCAGCAATCTAAGTCATACAAAGCTATGACAGGCACACGGGGGGAAATACCAGAACAACTAAAGAAAAACAGAATTATTATATCTTTTAGGTTTCCAAATTTAAGCCTGATGAAAATGGCAGAACAATAGAAGGAAAACCAGGTTGATTATTGCAAGCCCTCTAATACAACTTATACTACTACTTTAAAGGTATCACAAGACCTCAGTTGGCAGTAAGCATCCCCCTGCAGTATGTTTTTAGACATGTAAGCGAGTGGGTGTACATTTTTGTCTGTACTAATAAAAAATGCATTTTTATACAAACTTTGTGCAAGTAAATACAGCACTTAAAAACACCTACTGCAGAAAGGCTGAGTTTCCTTCCTATCTGAGGTCCATGGATGTAGGTTATTGGCATGTCAAGAAGTGCTTAAACCAGTTTTACTTGAGAATGTTGGGATTAGGCATGCTGTGGGTTCCTCACCTGAGTTCTACTACTGTAAGATTCAATGTGATAACGATGTAGTTTTATTATTAGCAACACAGGTTCCATTACATCAGTTGAAGTGTCCAATTTTAAAAATTAGATCCCAGGGTTAGATTTACATAGCTACATGTTGATTTAGATTCTTCAGAGATTCATTTTGGACATACTGGTCTTTATTGCTCAGTCCCTTGAAGAAGAATGGGCGAAGCGTTGAGTTTTCCCATTAACAGCAGTGCAAAAATGCTTTAATTGCAGTGATTTTTTTTTTCCTTTAAAAACAACTGGCAAGAGTTGTCATAGTCCTTTCTCCTTGGGATGAGCCTTTATGGTTTTCCTCAAGTATTTTTCTTTCTTTCTTTCCTTCCTTCCTTCCTTCCTTCCTTCCTTCCTTCCTTCCTTCCTTCCTTCCTTCCTTCCTTCCTTCCTCTTCTACTTACTAAAGCAAACTGTTTTTTCCATGTCAGTTATTCTATGTCTGCTTATGAAAAGCCACAAGACATGAAATCTCAGAAATGCTGTATAGCGGTACAGCTTTGCAGATGATGTGTCTTTCTTTAAAGCTTTCCTTTCTTTTCCAAAGGTTTTCTAGACTGGGTTCCTAAGAAAATGCAACGAGTAGGATGTGTTGAGCTGCTGAACACAGTCCAGAGGCGAATACAGCCAAGGCTTCATGTTTTTGGACATATCCATGAAGGTCAGAACACATTTTCTTGTATATATAGTTTTTAAAACCACAAACACAGAAGTTGTCTGATTTAACCAGCATTTTCAAATTTGAATGTCTGAACTGAATCACTGCTGGAATTCAGATACTGATTTAGCTGCATATATAGAGAAGAAATTGGCTGATACCCACATTTCAATATTTGTACTTCAGCTTCTCTTTCAGTTTCTACATCTATAAAACAGGGTGATGCCTCCTTCGCAGAGGATTACTGTGAATTTTAAAATATGAACACAAGTCCAGTAGTTAGAGAAAGTGACTAAATATTAGGATTGATGGATTGTGTTTTCCTCTGCTGAGTCTCTGTGACTTAGGATAATTCATGTAAGCTCTCTGTGTCTCAGTTTCTGTGTTTGTAAAATGGGTAAGAGTGCTTTGGGGGGTGCTTCTAAGGCTTAGTCTTCAAGACTGTGCAATAAAGGTTGTCTCTCTCCATCAGCACATATATAAAGTTGAAATCAAGAGGGCTGTCACCACTGACTGGTGTAGAAGTTCAAGATATTTATGCATGTATTTATTTGCTTTGGCAGGGGAAACTTTTTGTACCCAGAGAGAACAAAGCGGTTCTCTTGACTATTTGATTTTTAACTGGAAAAAAATGAGTTCCCTTCATGTAAATCAGTAAATGGTGACAAATGTGCTCCACTGAAGTCAATGACAGCAGGAGTTCATCTCCAGGCAAAGGGAAAGGTAGATGCTGTCTGCCATAGAGATGTCTGTCTTGTTCACATATCATGGCAGCAAGACTTTGAGCAGCGCCCCCACAAAAAGAAACCACTGGGCTGTGCAGAAGTGTACCAGTTGGCATGTAAGCGCCTATTATCAGTCGCTTAGTTCTTGGCAATGTTACCTTACTGGCACGAAAAGGTGCCTCACAACTGCCAGTGTTCTGCTTCTGGGACTGCTTCAGCCTTTGAAGAATACCTGTGAGTCTCACCAGTGTAGAAATGAACAAGTGCAAAAACTGGAGTAGCTGGCACTCAGATACTTCTGGTTTTGCGAAGAACCATTACCCATCCCAAGTAATCCCACTTTGACTTGCTGCTGGGTGCTTTCACTGTGCTAGGTTAGGAGTGATACTGATGAGTGGTATGCTGCTCTAAAATTGATGGAGAAGACATTCAGATCATTATTTTACAGCTCAGGGATTAAGTCCATTCTTCTGTGTCTTACCTGCAGTGACCTGTTAATACCTAGTTAATGTCCAAAGTGCTGTTACATCACAGAGTAAACTCACAATGCATAGGCACTGTATTTTCCTAAGCCTTTGCTATTATAGCAGTCTTGAAGATTCTGTGCAAGAGAGCTGGTGAATACAGTTCAAACTCAGAAATCGTAAGCGAAGTGAGTTGCAGGGGGTATAAGCAAACACTTAGCAAGCCATGAAGCTTCAGGCAGGTAAACAAAATCACATCTGCTATGACCAAACCCAACTTTGGCTCCCAAAGGAAAAGCACGGCACCTCCACAGAATGGTAAATGTTTGAACTAATACAGTTGGCACGGTAGGTATCAGAACACAGAAATAAGGTACTTTTCTTGTTAACTGTCATAATTTAGAGAAAACAAATGGGCAACTGCATAGCCTGTTTTGCAGTGGGATGCTAAATCTCTGCAGAGGAGAATTCCCATCGCAGACAGCCTGTGCAAACGAACCTGCTCTTTGTAGAGAGGATGCATGATTTGAACAGATGAGTTCTTCCCCTGACTGAGCATAGCTACATCTGCAGCAGTCATTTACTGAACATCCAGGAGGAAGAGATGCTTAGAAGAGATGTTTCTTCCCTATTCCCGCTCTGCACTGCTGTGTCTGCCAAAAATACCTCCATACATAGGCTTGCTGCTGATCGGCCCATGGAAGTGACAGGCAGCATGGCAGGGACTCCAGCTAAAATCCTGGTGCACTATAGGTGACTACTGTAGCCAGTAGTTGGCTGAAGTCATGACCAAGGAAACTGCTGGCAGCAGAGTAGGAGTGAAAACCGTGGCATTAGGAATCTTCCAGCAAAAGGAGTGTGTTAGCAAGCTAATTCTTCTCTCTCCAAACATGTAGCTGAGGAGACAGAAAGTCCCAGCAGCAATGCTGAGTGTACTCTGTGCAGTTTGTGTTTTACACAGAACAATTGTTCTGTGGCAAACAGCAAATGATTTAAAGGAATGTCTGTGACAGGAACCTGACAGCGTTTTCTTCCCTCCCTAGTCCCTAATTACAGTGTGTTTTTTCCATGGGGAGTCCAGGAGGCCCTGCATTATTCAGGGTATTTTAGGGAACAAAAAAGAAAGGAATTTGGCTACTGGTTCTTTGTTTGTAAATTATGCAACTATCAGTGCTTCTGTAAGACACAAAATTGCACTCATAAAAACTGTAGGATCCTAGGTACCTAGGATGTGAATAGCCAGAACTTGGTGTGTGTGGCAATGAATACGTTTCACTATTAACTTCATTAATGGTGAGACTGAATCTTAGCACAAATGCTTCTACCAGGTGATTTCCCCAAAATAATTGATTTCTGATTGTGTCTGCATTTCTTCATATTGATCATAATGTTGCAATGCAAGTTTCCAAGATCAAGCTTTCAGTTTTAGTGTAATCAAGCTTGTGATTTTTCCTTGCCATTCATGAAAAAATGTTTGACAATGGAGAGCGTGTCCACTTTTTCAAAACACCAGGGCAGCTAAAGGGCTGCTTTTTCACTTTTAGAAACAGCGTTTCACTAGATTTCTAAAGGCATTAGGGCTGAAAGTTTGATTTGCTGCAGATTTAGCTCTGGAATCATTAGGCTTGCGTGTCTAGTCAGACATGAGATGTAGTTAAAGCTTTTTCCCCACTGGTGAGGCAAACAGAAGGATGTTTTTTCCTGTGGAAATGTTATGGTGTATTAGGATGTGAATTCACGATGTCTGTCAGAAAATACATTAATAAAGCCATTTTTCCTCTGCCTGGGCAGGCATTTTAGTGCCTTTCCATCAAATTTAGTTGGAATTGGTCAGCAGGTTCAAACACACGGGAAGAGGTTCCTACTAGACAAATCCTGCCCAGGTACACATGCACACATACTCCCCTTAGTCAGGCAATGCTTTTTCTTCATTGGTTGCTTAGAAGATGCACAACACAGGACAGAAAAAAAAAGGTGGAAAGATGAAAATTGCCCAAAATTTGCTGCAGTGATGACTACAAACCTAAATGATCAGAAGTATGTTTTTTAAAACTGTAATTGCCTAAGCTGTATCTTCTCATCCTTTCCAAAACTGACATTTTAAGAAAAAAAGCTTTGCAAAGAATGATATCTGTCTTTCTGAGGAGATCTGACAAGCTGGCTGCTGGAGATTATAGCCACTAGCTAATGAGGGTCCATTTTGGTTTTCTTATGCAGTGTTAAAGACTGCAAAACATTCTTCTGTAGGACAGCGATGGTGTTCATTCTGGAGATCTTTATGTTTTACATGAAGAGAATTTTAAAATTCTTTCAGAATAATAAATGTGGCACTTATCATCGTGTGATAAAGGTGAGTAATTAAAACAAATAATGAATAATGAGAGTAACAAGAGTTTTTCTTTTTTTCGTAGGTTATGGTGTTATGGCTGATGGAACTACTACCTACGTGAATGCATCTGTGTGCACTGTGAATTACCAGCCACTTAATCCACCTATAGTTATTGACTTACCGACTCCAAGGAACACATGATTATAGTGAGGATTTAAAGTTGTGCCCAACACATTAACAACTTTATATTGCTGGCTGAGAATCCCAGTAGGGAACCATTCAACAAAAAAGCAAAAACCACCTTCTTTTTTCCCTGCTAGCTCTTCACAGATAAATTTGAGTGACAAAAGAGGATGAGGAACAAAGACATTTTGGTGCCAGAAACATATTAAAGACTTTAACATTTCACCATTAAAATATTTGTGAACACAGAAAAGTGAATGCATTCCACATATATATATAT
>NW_010164868.1:0-215 GCF_000695765.1 Mesitornis unicolor | reverse complement strand
GGAGACCTTAGCCCCATAGCAGGGACCCCAGACCCATAGAATGGACCCCAGACCCATAGCACAGACCCATAGAATGGACCCCAGCCCCATAGCAGGGAGCCCAGACCCATAGCACGGACCCCAGACCCATAGCATTGCAATGGGTGAGACCCCAGACCCACAGCACAGACCCATAGCATGGACTCCAGACCCATAGCAGGGAGCACAGACCCATA
>NW_010164867.1:0-2456 GCF_000695765.1 Mesitornis unicolor | reverse complement strand
GCTCCTCTGCTCCACTTGAACCCCCCAGCTCTCTCACTGCTCCCCAGCATTTGGCTGCTCCAGAGCCCTCCCCAGCTCCCTTGCCCTTCTCTGCCCACGCTCCAGCCCCTCCGTGGCCTTTTTGGGGCCCAAAGCTGAGCCCAGGATTTGAGGGGCGGCCTCAGCAGTGCCCAGCACAGGGGCTGATCCCTGCCCTGCTCCTGCTGCCCACACCAGTGCTGGGCCAGCCCAGGATGGCGCTGGCCACCTTGGCCCCTGCTGGGACATTCAGTGCTGGCCACCACCTTCCAAATGAGCAAAGTGCCTTTTCTAGCATGGCTTTGAATGGAAAAGTCACACAGAGCCCACCTCCAGTGATTAAGAAGCTGCCTTAACGAAGCGTATTCAATGTACTTGTAACCAGCCGCTCTCCCTTCCCAAAAACCCAACCCAACCCCAATCTCCACCAGTCCCCCAGTCCGTGTACACGCTCCACCGAGTCATTTGTCGGTGTGAACCCGCTGCTGGCTCCACAAACGGCAGAAACTGCTGCGTGCCTGCATTGGAAGCTGCTTTTTTGGCTTCTCCTGGCAAAGCCATCGGCTCAAGGTTTGTCCAGTTTGGGATGAGGTGCCCGTGCTCGTACCCCTGTGTCGAGGATGAGAGCGCTCGTAAATGTGTTTTATCTCTCCAGGCTGCGTTCTTGGCTGCTCCGTGAGCGCTCTCTGAAGCAATCAGCAGCATTATTAATTACATTAATTACTAATTAGCAGCTGTGAACCGCTAGGTGGAGTGCCTAGAGCAGCACTTGGGAGCCCTGCTGGTGGCCGAGAGCCGACGGCCTCTCAGAGCGGCAAAGCTTTCAGGAAAGCATGGAGTAATTCATTTAAAAAGTGGTTTGAGCTTTGATTTGAGAGCTTTTCGAGTAAACAGGCAATGAGAGTTAAATCATTTGTGTGAAATGCAGGGAGCGGGACAAGTTTGGGAGCATCGGAGCAAAGCCATGGGGCTACAACCCCTACCCCAAGCAAGTGCTGTGCAGGCGCTGGTGGGAACACTGCAGCTGCAGGCTCTCCATACCATAAATTAGCATAAATTAGCATAAAATAACTGCTCCTTGGCTCAATATCCTCCTGGCCACTTCTCCATCCCTCACAGGAGCTGGTTTCTTCTGTCTCCTGCAGTTTCTCCGTATCTCTTGATAACCTTTTGGGGTCTGCATTTCATTACCTTTCCCCTTCCCTCTCTCCGTTATCGGCGCCGGATCCCTGTGCTGGGATTGCTGTTGCTTTTTGGGAGGGTGAAAGCCTTTCTGAACACCTTCATTTTCTCAGGAACTGATGGTTACAAATCCTCTTCTCGCTCCTCAGAGCGTGACGCATCTGCTCCACTTCAGTTTGGTCTGGAGAGCCCAAATTCCCCTCCTTTCAGGAGCTGAAGAGGGGTTAAGGGCTCCCCTCAGCTCCTCTGCTCCACTTGAACCCCCCAGCTCCCTCAACCCCCTCCCAAAATTCGACTGCTCCAAACCCCTTCCCAGCTCCCTTGCCCTTCTCTGCCCACGCTCTACAGCGTCTTTGTGTTTGGTTAAGTTCGAGGTTGCTATGAATGAGGAGTGGTGGCTCTGAAAATCAGCTTGCAATGGCACCAAGCCATCCTGCCTTCAGGGGATTCTTGGGATTGCCCCTACCTTGCCCTTGGCCTTGTTGAACTCCGTAAGGTTGGCATGGGCCCATCTCTGCAGCTTGGCCAGGGCCCTGGAAACCAACTCCATGGTTTGCTCCATGGAATCATGAGTTTTCCCGTATGTCATGGTTTAGGGTTGACTTGAGTTGGGTTGGGATGGGATGAGTTGGGTTGAGTTGAGTTAAGGGGAGTTGGGTTGAGATGGGTTGGGTTGGGATGGGATGAGTTGGGTTGAGTTGAGTTGGGTTGGGCTGAGTTGGGTTGGGTTGAGTTGAATTGGGTTGAGATGGGTTGGGTTGATTTGAGTTGGGTTGGGTTGAGTTGAGTTAAGGGGAGTTGGGTTGAGTTGGGTTGGGTTGAATTGGGTTGAGTTGAGTTAAGGGGAGTTGGGTTGAGTTGGGTTGGGTTGAATTGGGTTGAGTTGAGTTAAGGGGAGTTGAGTTCAGTTGGGTTGGATTGGGTTGAATTGGGTTGAGTTGGGTTGGGTTGAGTTCCCCCTCAGCTCCTTCCGTTAAGGGGAGTTGGGTTGAGTTGGGTTGGGTTGAATTGGGTTGAGTTGAGTTAAGGGGAGTTGAGTTCAGTTGGGTTGGATTGGGTTGAATTGGATTGGGTTGAATTGGATTGAGTTGAGTTGGGTTGGATTGAGTTGGGTTAAGGGGAGTTGTGTTGAGATGAGATGGGTTGAGTTGGGTTGAGTTTAGATGGGTTGAGTTGGGTTGGGTTCAGATGAGTTGAGTTGAGTTGATGCAGCGCTACAGGCTTCGAGAAGTGGCTGGAAAGCTGCCTGGAGGAGA
>NW_010164866.1:0-5844 GCF_000695765.1 Mesitornis unicolor | reverse complement strand
CCAAGTGCAGGACCCGGCATTTGGCCATATATGAATATGAATATGAATGTAGCTCCACCATTAACACAAGTAATACCATTATTAACAAGAGCTGGCAGTAGCAATCAGCTTTGCACAGAATTTTGGTTTTGTTTGTAGCTTTTTATTTAATAAAATATCAGGAAACAGCTCTATGGGTTCAGTGTTTAGTGTTTTTGGGCATGCTACTTGAAGTGGGAACTGCAAGTACTCAACAAATGGATTGATATATTGTCTACAAGTCTCAGGGTAATTCTATAGCCTTTGCTAAATGTTAAGTTATAGCACTCCCTACTTCTAATCCTCCCAGTATATATTGCCCAAAGTAAAAAACAAGTTAAAGTAAATAAATAAAATAGCAAGTCTTAATATATCATACTGGGTCAATCTTTTGTGTTTGATTTCTTCTTCTTATATTAGCCTGCAAGACCTTTTTACATATGGTCCAGCAATTGCTGCTTCTACTGCCTTAAGTTATATACAAACTATCAGCAAAGTAAAAAATATACATTCATGAAAGTCTGCAAGAGTTTACTATCTTGACCACTCCTAATGGACTGTAATAAAGGTGGCAAAATAACTGAAACAGAAGGACAGATATATGACATATTTAATATCACCTAACCCTCCCCCCCCACATATTTTTATAAACAGAAAGTCATCTTTAGGTTTCCAAGTAAGCCATTCTTCAAGGAAAATATTCACCCTTTGTAGTGTATGGTTTCTTTATCTATGTAATTATTTATCTTTCCTGGTAGAAATAGAAGATTACCCTTCTTTTTTGTGTAGTGGAACATCATTATGTCTTTCTTCAGGACCTTTTCTAACCTAGGAACACTTAGCTCTTTCAGCTGTTTATACAACAAAATGCTTTCTAAAATTCTTATATTTCTGATTTGTTCTGTTCTGGATCCCTTCTACTTATTTGTTTGTTTGTTTGTTTATCTGCTTATTTGCTTGTTTCTTCATGTCTTCCAAACAAAACTTGACACAGTAGTCCAAGCCAAAGTCTCACCAGTGTCAAGTACAAAGCAAATTTTGGCAGTGACATACAGTAGTCAATAATGTAGGAAGGGAGAGAAGATAGCATAAAAAAAGAAAAAAAGATTGCTTAGAAAAGGAGATTTAAAGCAACAGTTCTGGTTCAATAGCATTACATTGTTTTGAGAAATAAAGAACTTTGGGGTTTTTTATAAACTTTTTTAAATAAAGGAAATATTAAGCATTTGAAATGCAAGCACAATTTTATATTGTTGGAGATGATAGGGCTGGGTTTTATAACAGCTAGTGTAGAAAAAGAAAATTTAATTTAGAGAATCTCTACAGAATCCTTATTTTAGATCTAGGAGAAGATGGACTTAATTTCCCTATCTAATATTGGAAGTAGTGGGAAAAACTTCCAAGAAAAAATCCACAAAAAACTGAAGTCAGCATACCCCCCAAATTCCTGGTCAAACAGAGGGCTAGACAATAAAATTATTTTCCAGAATGGGAAACCTGCATATAATTGTAAAAAAGAAAAATCACAGATAAATCTAAAAAGCTAATTTACAGTTTGCAAACAGAACATGTGTGTAGATTAAGTCTTCTTTTGGGTAGATCCTTCCTCAATACATCAAAGAAAGAGGAGGGACAATGGTTTTAAAATGGAAAAGAGTGGATTTAGACTAGTTATTAGGAAGAAATTATTTACTGTGAGGGTGGTGAGACACTGGAACAGGTTGCCCAGGGAAGTTGTGGATGCCCCCTTCCTGGAAGTGTTCAAGGCCAGGTTGGACGGGGCTTTGAGCAACCTGGTCTAGTGGCAGGTGTCCCTGCCCATGGCATGTGGGTTGGACTGGATGATCTTTAAGGTTCCTTCCAACCTAAAGCATTCAATGATTCTATGATATGATTCTATGAAAGAAAGAGGTAAGCAATTATTCTATGCACCTGGACTATGTTTGATATCTCTAGGAGTAACTATAAAACTAATATATCTAATCTGCTCATGAACAGAAAGGGTGAGTTGATAGTGTTTCAGTGCTACAGTACTCCCCCAGACTCCTAAATATTGGCCACTGTTTCCTCAGGAAGGAAATGCCACACTGTGCATCGGTCAGTATGCATACATTTTGGAAAAGAAGCAAAGAAAGAACAGCAGCAGCAAAAATGGGTATGATGATAGGTATGCATGTATTCTTTCTTTATACCATATTGTGAAAACATCATTTAAGGTTTGAGGCGCTCCAAACCTGCAACCGCTTCAGGCAAGCAAAAAGATAGTGTCTTATAAACGAAATATCCTGCCAAATTATTTTTACTGAAGTACAGGGGAGTAATCTTCTAGTGGAAGTGGTAGCTGTCCCATCATTTGAGATACTTTGAACAAAGCTTAATAAAATTTTAGAGACTGGGCTACAAAACTTGACTACAGATCATGAACTAAAATATACAGATCATGGACTAAAATACTTAATGTTTTTTTCTGATATCTAGACTCTAAGGTTTAATGCTGCTGGTACATTTTAAAAGGCCACATGCATTAATCTTCTGTGGCACATTCAGGGAAAATTTTTGTCTCCAGTTAAGCTTATTTTAAAACATACAAAACTTATTGTAAAAACACTTATTCAACTTATTTTATTGCAAATTTAATGGATTTTAGATGGAAGTCACATGGATCAGACACAAATATTTGAACCTATTTTGCAGACATAAATATGCATGTGTAATGCTAAATGTTGGATAACACATTCAATGTTAGTCCACGAGCTGCATGTTTTATATAAACATAACTTATCTGCAGTATGTGTTCCCTATTTATTTGTGTATGTTACTTATTTTTGTAATTTCCTATGAACAGTATCTGCATCCAGAAGTTAAAAAAAGGCAAACCCTACGTAAAGAACTACATAGTTCTTTAGTTCTAGTAGTTTTATCTATTCTTAAATAGGACTTGGTAAGAGAGTGATTATCAAAAAACAGCCACCATCCACAGTCCACCACTTAAATAGATGCACGCTGTATGACTAGAATGATTAGGATAAAATAAAGTTACCTGCTGTAGGAGTGAGAGAACATCTGCTCTGAATTGTTTCATCAGTACAAGTCTTGTTACAAAAGCATGTTTAGGTTCCAAAAGCAGAAATATCCATCTTTCCCCATTTTTATTGTTTAATTTCTATGCTACATACAGAACCTACTTACTCAGATCAAGGTGAGCCTCTGGTTGATTTATAAATATATAAAATATTTAAAATATATAAATATATAAAATATTAAAGAAGACTGAAATCTAAGACTGTACTTTATTATAGTGTATCCTCTTTGCTAGGATAAGTATACACAAAAGCTAAGAGCTGCTTACTTTTCAAACTACTATGAGTAACAGACATTTCCATTTGTGGTTTTAACCCACCATCATAGCCTTTTTGAAAGCTAAAGACCTGAGTATTTGTCATGAGTGTTGGAGATGGTGGGGTTTTTTGAGGGTTTAAGTTTTGGTTTTGCACAGCTGCGGTACAACTTTTCCATTCTGTGTAGACAGCTGATACAAAGCTATTGAGCCATTCTTTACACTCTCAAACCGGGATTATAATTAGGGACAAAAGGACTTTCTGTTGGTCTGTCATCAAGTTTTATCCACTATGATGTTAAGTGCTGTATGAAAGCATTTTCCAAAGTCCATAATTTCATTTAAAACTGTATCAAGGAACACAGGATAAATTAGATGCACTAGAAAGCTAGTTGGCAGTCAGCTAACACACTAGTTGCAATCAGGCCTTTTTGCAAAATAGTTATCTTTAATAAAAAAAAGGCTATTTTACTTCTAGTGACACATAACTCTCTCACTGGGAGAAAATAAGCTTCCTCCCTGCTAGTATTCCTGTACCGTTGCTTTGTGCATACTAGTTGCCTGAGATGCTGTCATGGTTTAGACAGTTGTTCTATCACCAGATGACTCCTCCCCACCTGGGTAGGAGAATCAGGAAAATGCAAGGAGACTCATGGGTTGAAGTAAAACCATATTTATTAAAATAATAATAAGAAAAAAACCAGTATTAATAGCAGTATTAATATAAAGTACACAAAGTCATGCTTAGCAATACAGTCGAGGAGTAGCCTTCACAGGTAGGATGTCAGACCAGGCCCTCTTGGGATGACAGCCATCAAAGAAGGAGGGCGTTTCCCAGAAAACTCCCCAATGCATAGTGAGCATGACGTTTATGGTATGAAATAATTTTCATTGGTCAGTCTGGGGTCAGCTTGGGGTCAACTGCCCTGGTTTTCTGCTTCCCCCAGCCTCTGCACCTCTTTGTCTCAAGACCGCTAAATAACTTGATAATCACATACCAGTGCTTGCCCAAAAGTAAAACAAAGTGTCTTATCACTTTGTTCGCATGAAATCGAGTACTGCAGTACTTGCAGAAATGCAGCTTTCCGGAATAGAAAACCAATTCTATGATTCTATCCCAGCTAAACTAGCACAGATGTCTACAGAGGAACTTGCTGAGAACAATTCAAATCCCTTAAGTTAAGAAGTTCACTGTCCTGGACTTGCTTTAAAACTATGTATGTTTAGTTTCTTCCTACCTTCCCATCATGGTCACTTTGACTTTGATCACTATGTTTTCTATGAGTGTTTCCAATGAAGTAAAAGATTATGTCATGCTCTCCAAACCACTGACACTCACATGTTTGTTGAAACCTTCAAAGAACGCTTAACAATTTTTTTCAAGCATAACTACCTTTTACTAAAGCTCCATTAAATATTTAAATATATTATACAGTTTAATTATATTTTATATTATAACTATAATATTTTACATATAGATTGTATAACATACTTTATCAATATCTTATTTAAAACACAACTGGCACAGAAATGGTAGTACATGACAGTCTGTAGTTGTGGACCAGCCTTGAAGCTTTTCTGAAAATCAGTGCTTTTATAGGTGACCAAGGACTGCTAACACATGAGCTGTAATTCAATTACACAGGAGAGCTAGATGAGTAGAACTAATGACTGTATGAACACCTAAAAGAAACTGAGCAGTAAGTCTAGCAAAATAGTCATGAGTAGAGCAAAGAATCAAAGCTTTGCCAGATAACTCAAGAGTTAGGGCTATTGGCATGTATTTGCTGGTAAATTTAGAAACCTCTAAATTCATACAGTGTCTAGGAAAGGACATAACATCTACATTGTGCTAGCATGAATTCTTGAAAAGTCTGTTTTTTCTATACTAAAAGTGACTATGGAAATTTGGCAAAGACATAGAAAGGACTGCCACCCCAGCAGCAAGTCCTTTTTCCAGTCTGTATAAGTATCTACAGTCTTTCAGTTTCTGTTTGCAGAATGTAGGTAGAATAATTTCTTCCAAAGGATTGAACTGAAAAGAATTAGAAGAGCTGGTCAAAATACTGAGACTAGGCACAAGCCTTCTAGTTTACAGTTCAGTCCAGTAACTCCTCCAACTTTATGAAAACAGTACCACCTTATATTCATACTGGGATTTATTTTCTCCCTAGATAAGCCAAGAAACAACAGTAAGTAAAATATATTTTTCACTGTTTTTTTTTTCTGAAGAAGAATTTGATATTACTCAGAACAAAGAGCATTTCCCTTTCATCTGCTTGTTTAATGAAATCTGATATTGCCATTTAACTTTCAAATATTTTTTAAATGCTGCTATTGCTGAAAGAAAAAGCCTCCAATTCTTTCATGTTGTTTAAACTTTTGTTTTACATTAAAAGTACTATGTTTTCATAGACTTAAATAATACAGTTATTGAGCTTATTTAGGAAAGGGACCTGTGTCTCCGTTAAAGGGTCAGAGAGAGAGAG
>NW_010164865.1:0-1316 GCF_000695765.1 Mesitornis unicolor | reverse complement strand
AATAGACATGTAAATATAAATATATATTCTCTTCAGTTTCTGACTTGCAGAAAGCTCATTGGTCTCAGCTGACTTGGGTAATTATTTTCTCTCCCTCTTGAATTTATTCTGCAGTCAAAAGCCCCATTTCTCATCTGATCATTGTCCTCTGTATATTTAATACAGCCCTGGGTGCTGTCCTGGGCTCAACGACAGAAATCCAAGCTCAGGAGCAGGGTAATATGCAGGAAAATGGGAAAGGGAGTTAACCTCAACTGGGGCTTTGTGTGAGGATGCGGGTATTCAGAGAGGAAGGCACTGATGCCGAGTGTCTCACAGGACACCCTTTTGCAGGCCATTCAATCCTGATTTTTGGAAGCACAGAGCTCTAGCGAGAGCTAACACAGTCTATGTTGCCACCACTTGAATTTTCCAAGCAAGCCTTACGTTAGTAGAGCTTCTTTTCGTAAAGATTAAATAAAACTCACACCGTATTCCTTTATTTTTAATTCTTTTTTTCCATAGGCATCTTACAGAAATAAATCTGAGAATGTGCAACCCTAAAGCCAAAAGTAGGAGCCAAATCCAAAGCCTCGATGTTCATTATTGCTCTGTAAAACTTCACAAAGCCCAGTCAGGGCTCTTCTAGGGAGACTGGCCCAGGCTGGGGGCAGGCGAGAGGCAAGGAGCATAAGGCACAAAACTGAGAAGCCTCTTTTGAAAACACGCCTCCTTTACAAACCGTCGCTCTCCCCATATGTTGTATGGGTGTAAGTGATTATCTGCTCATTTTCTTGCTTCAACATATGTATTTTATTTAAAGAGACATGACTAATGCCAGCCCCCAGATTAGCTGCTTGTTTCAGTCCTGCGGCTTTTCTGAAGTCACACAAAACTCCTCGGAGTTGAGTAGGAAATTGAAAACAAAGGTTAAACAGAACTTCCAAAAATCGTCTGCGGAAATGTTTAAATGAAACCCCTGATTTAACACAGCGGTGTTGTGCTGGCAGGAACAGAGGTTTACCAATCTCGTTTTATTTACTCAGCTGATGGAAATGCAGAGAAAGTAAACATCCTGGCTTTGGTGCTGTGAAGAATGAGTTAGATTTCTGAAAATGCAAGATTTCTCCTTCTTTGGTAGAAAGAGCTTAAATTTCCAAGGCAGAGCAATAATTCATAGTGAGTATCCTTTTACTAAAGGCAGATTAATTTGAGCTTTATTCTAGGATTATTTAATATATTTCTATTGCGATGGAGTCATCTATTGGTTTCTGGATCTTTTTTGTTTAATCGTAAGATGCTACAACTTGGAAATAGTTTGTGATGCCAAAGGGTCT
>NW_010164864.1:5697-7746 GCF_000695765.1 Mesitornis unicolor | reverse complement strand
CGCGCCTCTCGTTAAAGCCTGCAGAGCCGTGGGCGGTGGCCTTGGCCAGGCTGGGCGTGAGGAGGCGGCGAGGCCCGAGCGGGCAGGGCTGCGGGGCGCCGGGTTGTGGGGGCCGCAATGGCGCTGGCAGGCAGCGGGGACAGCGGCACCCCTGTGGGCAGTTTCCCGTGCAGCAGCACCCGGGGCCGGTGATCGAGCCCTTCCAGGTGATGGAGCTCCGCGGTCAGGGCTGCCACCGTGCCTGGCTGGTCCTGGGAGGGAGTGCGTGAAGCTGATGAACAAGAGCCAGCTTGGTTCGAGAGGGCTGTGGTAACTCAGTGGCACCTGTGATTAAGCATTATTTCTGTATTGCACTCATCTTTGAATACCTCGTGTAATAAAATGAAAAACCAAATGCACGGAATTTTGTGCTGTGTTATACGTGAAATCTGGAAATGTTGAACTGGTTTCTCTTGTGTGAAGTGTTGCTGATGACTAGGAGCAGCATGGTCCTTTTGGAGCTTGTGACAAAGAGCAGTTTTTGGGTTACTGAGGCAGTGCATACACAGTGTAACTGGGAAGTAAGTCTGATACAAAAATAAAAGGCTGGATAATTGGAAAATAGCTTAAAAGGTCATTTTGTCTGGTGCCTGCTCCTACTCCACTTTTTAAGGTTGGGCCAGTTCAGTCAGGTGACCTTATCCAAACTAGTTTTGAATACATGGAAGGCTGAAGATCCTCCCAGAGGCCTTTCTGTTCCAATGTGTGACCACTGTCAGGGTAAAACTCTCCCTTCCTGCCCCCGTCCGTACCGCCCCCCGCCCCCAATGGCTACTTGAAAGTTTTTGTATTGTGGCTTTTCCTGGGCTACCTCTGTGTCCATTTTCTTTGTACAGTGCCATTCAGTAGTCAAAGACAACAGAGCTGCTACCCTGTTTTAGTGTTAAGACTGAAGATCAGTTTTTAAAGCCTTTCCTCATTCATCCTGTTCTCCGGCTCCTTGTTTCAGTGTCTTGCTTTGGGGAGCCCGTAACTGGACATAGTACTGGAGTGAAGGACTCTCAGAGATGCCTAAATAATCACTTCCCTACTGCCTGCAACTCTGTTAATACAGAGGTGCATAGAGGCCTTGTTGTGAGGGTGTGTTGCTGAATAGTGTTCAGCTTCCCATCTACCAGGACACTTGAGTATTTTTCTGTAAAGCTGCTTTCTGATTGCTTGATTCCCAGCCTGTTTTGTTGTGTGGAGTTATTCTGGCTCAGGTGCATTTGCTGTTGTTGAGCTTCATTAGGTTAACACAGGAGAAGCCTGTGTCACAACTGTCAGAAGCAGTTGTGACTGGCATATGGGCTTGGCCAAAAGGTCTGTAACTAAAGTGGTATGTGTCATAGTGACTAGTTAATAAAATTAAGAAGTTTAATTCTTGTGTCAAACAAGGAGTAAATTTTAGAGGAGATTTTTTTCATCTAACTGAATCAATTACATCCCTGCCCCCCTCGCAGAAAAGCAGTAATAAAGCAAAGACACTTCTTTGGGGGTGGAGGAAGGGTGATTATTCCTACATTCACAGTATCTGAAATGTGACTTTGTTAAAGTGAAAATTGGAGTAGTTCAAAGGAGACTACACTTTATTATATGGATTACATGACAAGGTATTCTATAGCCTTATAATTAAAAACAAAACAAAAACAGCAACAAAAACCAAAACACACAAACAGGGGAAGAAGGACTTTTGTACACGAAAGATGAGAGAAAAATTAAAGCAGATATGGCATGAGGATTTTGCCGTAAGTTATAGTATATTGTTTGTGGGGACAGACATAGTGTGGTTAAGTCTATAGCTTGACAAAAAGTTCGTAAGTATCAACTGTTGCCAAAAGAAGCAGCCCAGCCTGTCCTTCCTTGCTGTCCCTGATGGGATGGTAATAATAATAGAAACTTTCAACATGGTCCCTAAAGTCCAACCTTTTTTTCCCATCCCAGTTGCTTATTCCTTTCTCTGCACTACTTCATCTTTGTGCTAACATAGCTTTTGCCATCACAGAGCGGACTGGGCTGTAGATATGGTCC
>NW_010164864.1:0-5666 GCF_000695765.1 Mesitornis unicolor | reverse complement strand
CTGCTGAAAACACTCTTTTTTTGGATTAGTTTTCAGTTAGAAAAGTTAGATTCTTAATTTGTTTTAATTCTTTACAATACATGTATTTGGGCTGATGCAAAGCAATTATGTTGTAAGGACAAGAGCAAACAATTGGGTGAGGGAAATAGTTGAACAGCTTTTGGCAGGGATTGTGGGTTGCTGCTGGTATTGCTTGGACTTGGTAGTTTAGTAAGAGTGAAAAGATGGTTTTGAGTTGAAGTAAGTCTCTGAACTCTGAAGTTATGTGGGAGAGCCAGTTACAGTCTGGAGTGTGAAATTACTTGTCCAATAGTAGCTATGTTGGTGAATTTGCCTAGGCAAGGATAACTTTGTATAATTAAAGCACTCTGATGCTGAAAAAGGACAGGGTTTGTCCATTTTATTGGCTGTCCTCTCAGATACAGCTCTACTGGCACTGCTAATTGCAGTGCAGATGACAATAGTTTTTGTTAGTGCTGAGTTTGGGATGAGAGGGTTTGTTCTGTTTTTATTCTTGTTTTGAGTGGTTTCTTTCTTTGCAACAATAAAACTGACAAAGTTTTACTTTGCTGCTTCCAAGACACCTCAGGTAGTGGTAAAGCTGACTGAAACTGATGGTCTTGCTCTCTGGGACCTGCTCTTGTCTCCATGCTCATTTGCTACATTTTGACTTGGCTTATGCTCCTTATTATTTAAGGTATCCATGTAGTATTTTGCATTATTTTGAGGTGATGTCTTGATCGTGTCAAAGAAAGGGGCATCTTCACATCAGAGTGGGTATCTTTTGCTTCCTGTCTCAATGTAAGCAGCCTGGTAAATATGAGGTGTGGATATGTTTGACTTTGATGCATCTCATCAGGGTTACCTTGATGGACAAAGCTGGCTAGAACAAGCTACATGAAGATGAAATGTTGCCTCTGTACTTGATTTTATACCACAGCATTACCTCGAACATTAAAAAGGAGGAGGAGGGAGGGAAGCTAAGCCAGTTTTAGGTGAAGTGCTAGTATTATTGTATATAGGCTAGCCTGCAAGGCATACTTCTATTTTGTAATTGCTCCAGAAACAAAGCCCATTTCAGAGGTTTCTGCCATTCGCTACCAACTTGTTATTTCCCTCTGTGCTTCAAGTATTGCTCTTTCAGTTGTTTTCATGGTTAGCAGGGCCTCTTTGTAACCTGCGTTAATGAAATAATCTGATTTTTAAAAACACAATTGGAAGAACTCTGGAAAACAGTGCTTTTTTTTTCTTTCTTTAATTGGATCATTTGATTAACATGGTTTAGGGTGCAGTCCATCAGAGTTGCAGGGACATAATTAATGAAGCAGCTATGTGTGCAGTTTGGGAAAAGTGACTCTGAATGAAGGAGGGCAGCAACCTCTTAAAGTAGCTTTTCCACTAGCAAAATTTTAGCATGCAAAAACTTCCTCTAGCTTATAATATCTTTGGGTCAAGAATCATCTCAGTAGGTGCTCAGAAGCACACACTGCTTACAGTCAGGCAGTGGTTGTTGTATGATAGCTTGCAGGTAAACTGAATACAGCTGGTAATGAATGTATCTATGTTTAGTGGTGACTTGTGGCGTGTAGGATCTGAAACTTTCACAAATACATATGATACCTAACAAGGGAAGTGTTTTGATACTTCCGTTTAATGTGGGTCTTAAAATTTTGAGGTGATTTTTTTTTTTTCTTAACAGGATTTTAATACGATGTAGTAAGAGCAAATTTTCTTTCTGTCAGGTTTTCAGTTTAGGCAACGATTCTAGAGGAGTCTGAAGACTCATTTGGCATGCTGTTTTCATGAGACCAAATGCAGATAAAGAAACTTGTAGTGCAATCTTCAAGCTACAGACTGAGTTCTGAATGATACAACCTCTAGTGAGGAGGAAATCATGTTAGCGGCAGTACTGAGTTCAGATTTGGAGTATGCAGAGGAAGCTTTTATCCCAGTGTTGAGAAGGATCAGACTTATCTAAAATTGTAATATGTGTATATGTTTGCTAGCGTCAAAAGTAGTCTGGTCTCTTATACACTTAATGAGGTAGTTATGTATATTGATCTGTCTATTTTTAGTAAAGGAAAGTAATTTATTTATAAAGCTCTTGTGCAGAATGCTAGCAACAAATGTGTCTTATGGATAAGAGGTACTTGGGGTTTTTTTGTTTGCTTTTTTTATTTAAAATGAGATAAGTAAATGTGAAAGAAAGTGTCTTTAGCCTTATGACTTTTGTTTCTTATGTGATATTTTCTTTAATCTTACAGTTTTGGCTTCTAATATATTTTATTCTGCACAGTCAGATGCAATGATACGCCATATTGTGATAGCACTGCTGTTCACTTTCAGTCCCTCATGTATTAGGTATTTCTTAGTTTTGGAGTTTTCTGTCAAAAATGGAAAGCGCGAAGCCTGCCTTGCTGAGTTACATTCAGATTCAAGGTCTGCTGCCCAGTTCTTAGTTCTTAGATGTATAAGGATACAAGATTATACCCAGAGATTGTATAAAATATATTTGTAAGATAACATTCAGCCCCTGAACTTAGTTGCATGCGTCATCTTTTATTTGCTTCTCTAGTCCCCTAAACACAATTAGGTTTTCTCTCAGACCATTTTATTTTTTTTATGCTTTAAGAAGGGAAAATACACTTTGCTTGATGAGCATAACAGTCTATACTGTCAAGATGAGACTAACAGTAAGTTAAAAATGTCTACTTACTGAAAACAGTGTATAAATACTTCGTTTTCTTTATTTCTTTCTCCACTTCAAATACATTTTTTTTGTTTCATTTCTTCTTTTAGCTGCCAGCTTGTGGGGTCCATATAAGGACATATGGCAGACTGTAATGAATGCCATTTGGAAAAGGCAACCTGAAGCTATTCATCACCTCGACCAGGTTTTAAAGAAACACAAATCTGACTTCATCTCTCTCTTCAGAAATCCGGTACTGGACTAATGCTCTCTTGTGGCATGAGTTGGGGAGTTGATGATTTACTCTGTCTTGTATTGTTGGGTTATATACTGTATAGGCCTTGACCATTCTTTTCATTCTACATTTTTACAGTTTATAACACAAATGTGTTATAGCAATCTTGTTCTGCTGTAAGAATACAAATAGCTTGAATAATACATATTATTTTGTGTCTTTTGCCTCTAATTTTATCTGTAACATTTTTTTTCTCATTATTTGAATGCTATTTTGAAAGGAGTAGTAGAAGTATCTGTTGTCCCATCGGTCAAGTAATAGCTTCTTTTGCTATTCTTGTGTCTGAAATAAAGCACAAAACTGTTTTGTTTGGTTTTGGTCCATACTCATGTTTCAGTTTGGTCATTAAACACGCAGAGCAGGTGGACACATTAATTTACAAAATAAAGAATGTGTCTTGTTAGGGATGTGAGATGATGTGGAGAAACTCACTGTTTCTTGACTGAAGGTTCACAAGGTAACAACTAGAAATATGTCTTCTTTCAGTGATGTTACTTCTGAAATAGTATATGGCTTCTTAAATTGATAGGTCAGAAAATTTAAGTCAGCTATAGAGTTTTGTCAGTGTATTTTTAGCATCTGAGTTTAATAGAAAAAAGAATGATGTAAAAAATAGTGCTTTGGAGTAATGCATCAGTTCTGATGAACAACCCAGGTATCTTTCATTAGGCTGATACCAATTCCTATTGAAAATTGTATCAAAGTTTACTTTCAATCTCCGTTATTACAAGTACACTAAATGTCAGCACCAATTATATAAGATTATTTTTGCTACATTCCCCCAAAGAGTGCATTGCTGTGCAAGTGTGAAGGATTTTTAGGATGCCTTTGGAATTGTTATGGTTAAAAAGACCTTCAAGATCATCTAGTCCAACTGTTATCTTACTCTTCCATGCCCACTTCTAAACCATGTCCCTGAGCACCATATCTACATGGCTTTTAAATACATCCAAGGATGGTGACTCCACCACTTCCCTGGGCAGCCTGTTCCAGTCTTTAATAACCCTTTCAGTGTAGGTTTTCCTAATGTCTAATCTTAACCTCCCCTAATGTAACTTGGTGCCACTTCCTCTTGACATGTTGGTTATAACTTGTGAGAAGACCCACACCCACCTCTCTACGACCTCCTTTCAGGTAGAGAAGCGATAGGTCCTCCCTTGAGCCTCCTTTTTCTCCAGACTAAACAACCCCAAGTCCCTCAGCTGCTCCTCATAAGACTTCTTCTCAAGACCATTCACCAGCTTTGTTGCCCTTTGGACCCTCTGCAACACCTCAATGCCTTTCTTGTCCTGCAGTGCCCAAAACTGAACACAGTACTTGGGATGCAGCCTCACCAGTGCTGAGTACAGTGGGACAATCACTCTAGTCCTGCTGGCTATACTATGCCCTTGGCCACATTGGCCACCTGAGCACACTCTTGGCTCATGTTCAGCCTCAAGCATATCAACGCTCCCACCTAACTTGGTGTCGTCTGCAAACTTGCTGAGGGAGCACTCAATCCCCCCATCCAGATCATTGATAAAGGTGTTAAACAGGAGTAGCCCCAACACTGAGCCCTGGGGAACACCACTTGTGACTGGCCACCAACTGGGTTTAACTCCATTCACCACCACTCCCTAGACCCAGCCATGCAGCCAGTGTTTGATCCAGCAGAGTGTACGCCTGTCCAAGCCTTTGGCAACCAGTGTATTCATGGGAATGCTGTGGGGAACAGTTTGTACTATGTCTGTTTAAAAGCAATATGTACTCTGTGCCTTTGTTTCTGTGATGACAACCTAACCTGTCAGAACTGTATTTGTGAGGAAGGATTAGTGTGTAAAGCTTTATTCAGTATTTGATCTTGACATTTTGAATAACTTCTGATGCTTGTTTCTCTTGCAGCCCAAGAATGTTCAGCAGCATGAGAAAATTCAGAAAGCAAGTACAGAAGGGGTTGCTATCCAGGGTCAGCAGGGAACTAGGCTTTTGCCAGAACAACTCATCAGAGAAGCCTTTATCCTCAGTGACCTCTTTGATATTGGAGAGTTGGCAGCTGTTGAGCTCCTTCTAGCTGGTGAGAAGGGAAAATATTTAAGAGCTGGAGAAATACAACTTAAATAGGGCCTTCTTATTTAAGTGTATGCTTGACATGAATGCATGATTCAGTCAAGACCTTAGCTTCCTAACACAGAATGTTCTTAAAAAAGAAATCTACTGTCACTGTAATGTAATACAATAACAGTGTTCTGAACCTTAATGTTCATATTTTATGCAGCTATTGGAAAAGGGGGAATAATTTGAGGAATATTTATGGTTTACTTTCTCTGTCACTGAATTTAAAAAGAATTTTAAAATAACTGATTGAGAGTTTGGCTTTTTTTTTCCATAAAGCAGTGTATTAGATATTGGTTCTTTAAATTATGTATTAGTTATGCATTGATATGACTCTCTTTGGATCATAATCTAATAACTGATTAGTAAGAGTAGTATTCTGAAAAGTGTCACATGCTTTGCATGTAGAAAATTGATTTCAGAGTTACTAAAATATAATTGCTAGTTATCATTACTAGCTGCTGTTCGTCATTAACTTTTAAAAAAACTCATTAAAGAGGTAGCTTGCAAATTTGTCACCTGTGGAAAGGCATCTTCAAGACAACCTTGCTTTCTAGTTTGAACTTGAATTTTCAGTATAAATAAATACAA
>NW_010164863.1:0-8261 GCF_000695765.1 Mesitornis unicolor | reverse complement strand
TTCTCCTTCCCTTCTCCTTCCCTTCTCCTTCTTTTCCCCCTCCTCTCCCTTTCCTAAGAGATTTGTCTCTGTTTGCAAAATCTGATCTGGCACATCCTTTAACTCCAGGGAGTTACTGTGGCAGGATTGTTGATGGCACTTTTGTAGGAAATTATACTGAAGTTAGCACTGGAAATAATGTATGCTGCTGCAAGACCTTGAGACTTCATTTTGTTAGAGTAGTTTCACAAGGATGTGTTATTTTAGGGTGATTACACTTCACATTTCTGTTTGTGTTCAAGATATTATAATTATTTTTTTATTTTCAGAGTTGTTTTCTATGCCTGCTTTTGCACATACGCATGTGAGTCTTACGTGCATATTTTTAGGGCTTCAGTATATTTTACACGAGCCTTGTCTACTTCATAGTATTCAGAAAACACACTCTATGGTTTGTACAAGATTAGTACGTTTAGCATAAACTAAGTTAACTTACTGGGTAAGTTGCCCTTCCTCCTTACTTTCGACTGGAGGGAGGTGTTTTTACACAGTTTAGTACCGCTGCCTTTCTGGGTGGAGGTGGCCGTGCATCAGTAAAGGGTTCAGAGGATCAGCGTACCAGGCAGCTTTTCTGAAGTGTCTGGTAATGCTTCTTGGAGTAAAAAAGATTTAACATTTTTCAGTGTAGCCAAGATACATATACTAGCATTGTTTTGCCAGTGCTTCCCTTTGGGGAAGTTTCTTTTTCTTCTACTCTTTGTAACATAATATATTTGAAGAGTGTTTTCATTTTTTTTGTCCTTATAAAAATAAAGGTTAAAAATGGCTGTGTAGATCGAGATTCTCCCATCCAAAGGTATTTCTAAGCCAAATTCTGTTGGGGAGTTATGCATTTCTGAACCGCATAGCAAGTCTTCTGTCTGTAAAGAGAACAGCAGATGTTCTGTGGAAGTGTTTTGCCCATCCTCTCCCCACCCCAAGATGTGCGTTAGCAACCTGCGCGAGTGGGGCCTTCACAGATCTGATTAGTTCCTGGACCACTCTGGAAAACAGGAGATCGATTTATTGAGGCTTTTTATTGCGTGTAAATTACTGCCATCTTTTTTGCTAGAATAACTCTCCAGAGCATCTTCAGGTGAAGAACCAATAAAGAGCTGTCTGGTGATACGACGTTTTATACATTTTCAGGTAAATGAAAGACAAAACGCAGCAGCTAGTATTTGAGACATTATGTAGATTCATTGCACACTTAGAAACCGTCGTATTCTTCTGTAGACTAATGACTCTATTACAGGCATCACATGTATGTGCCTCTTCCTCTGTGAAGGTTTTGTGTATAGGAATATTTTTATTTTATCTGTAACAGTTGCTGCTGAATTAAATGTAGTTAGCTGTGAATTTCTGCATGGGTCTTGGCAGTCTTTTTTTTTAGAACTGGGAAATGCATGATTCTCACTCTGCAGGTAAGATAAGAGATAAAGGGGATGGGGCAAATATTTCTAAGCATATGGTGAATTTACTAGGCCTTCGTGAATGATAAACCTGTTAGGGTTACCTTAATGCGTAGTTACTACATACATTCCATAAATGACCGTTGAACTTTCTGGTGAGGTATAAGTAGATAGGCTCATGTGCCTGTACTGTGAGGGTGAGATACATGGGTAGAACGCAAAGATGTGGATGTGAGGAAAATGTAGATGAGTCTTTTGTTCTACATACTGGTTTCTGGCACAGTGTTTTACCTGGTAGGCAGTAAATAAACAAATGAATGGCCAGCCTAAAACTGTGTAATTCTGAATGGTTTCCGCAAGGAGTAGGAGGAATTTTGCAACCCTTCTGACTGCAAAAAATCCAAGCGTTTCCCTGTGACACATGTGTTTTACCCAAGCTTACTGCAGTACCGAGGCTGTGTGTTTGCCTTCACAAAGTCATATGGATTGCAGTTCTAGAGGTGTCATTCTTCATCATCTCCAAACATGAAAATAACTTCAGCGAGCATGGCAGCCTGATCTGCTGTTACTGAAATGCTGCAGTCTCAGGATGTGTATCACGTATATCCATATTTAAAAGAAACAAGCGAATGAGGAGAAAGGAGAGAGGAGGAGGAAAGACTTAAATCTGAAAGTATTTTTTAAATTAAACTAAATATTTCCCACCAAGTGGAAATGTAGTTGAGAAGATTGTTGATGGTTCCTGCCACTCTCTTTTAAATCTGACCAACAACATGTGCATATCCGGAGTTTTAGTTGTTTAACCTGGAGATGGTTGCATTGTGGTGTCAATTAAAACGTATTCAGTTTGTTTACTGAGTTCTCTTAGGGTAACAGTGCTATTGCCATGTAAGTTTTGTGGCAGTGCAAAGATAGCACTTCAGATAAGAAAAACTGGGCTGTGGGTCTATGTGTGTGTGTTTGGATATATCAGTATTTATGTATGTAAATTTTTGAAAGAGTTTGTGCAGTTTTTAGGTGTCAGTACCGATGGATTTTAACTGTACTCGTAACACTTGAAGTAGTTTAAATTATGGCATCAATGTTAATGTTATCCAAGTAATCTGTAGATCTCTTTTGCTTAGATGCCTCTTTTAACATATTTGAACTCCAGCCAGTGTGTGACACTGCTGTTAAACTGAAAATTAATGGGGTATTCAAAGAGAAGTAATACAGGACACCTCCTCCTCTGGTCAGTTGTAACCATGGTACCTGAAACATTGTCCAACATAACCTCTGATGCCTTTTCTTTTTTAATTTCCCCAGAAAAATGAAAAAAAGGCCCTGCTGAAAAGGGAGACGAATGTAGTTCAGAACATAAGAAAAGACTGTCTGTCTGTTGAACTGCTATGTCATTGTGTAATCCTGTCTCTGAAGGTTTAGCTTTTCTGTATAGACCATCAGCCTGTATAGAAATGTAGGCTTAATAGCACTAGGCTTTCTTGTTTGTTATAAGGAAAGGTTTTTAAAAAAAACATATTTGGGAAGTGGATTATTTGGTCCGTTGTGCTTTCTGATGATGAGCTGTTATGAAGGTATCATAAATTTAGGAGAGCTCGGGGTTTGCTGGCTGTGGCAAATGCAGTGTAATCTGCAGGGTGGCATCTGCCTCTTGGCTAAAGCTCGCAGCTGAGGCAGATTCGGCATCTGATCTCCAGTGGCTTCTCTGACCTGGAGCGAATCGCATACCCTGGCTGCACCACGGAGCCTTTGCTGTAAAGGAGCACTTTTCCGTACCCAACTGGTACTTTTAGTCCTGCCCCCCATACAATTTTTTGATTTAAGACTCAACGTAAGACACACTAAACAGATGACCGCGTTTAAAGTTTTCTGTATCACACTGCGATATAAAATCTTGTTTATGGTGACAAATGAGCCAAAGGCTCAGCACCCCTATGACTCGCGGAAAAAGACTCCACAGGCTGTAGGGTTGTAAAGTAGCTGTGTTTATTCCATGCGTGGGCGCATGGAGGATCACTCCTCCGAAGACGTGTGCACCTAAACCAGCAATTTCCCTTGGTTTTCTACAGTTTTAGCAATATGTTTATTGCCTATTCATTAAGCACCTATACATATTCATAACCTTTCCCGAAAAAGGTGGTCCTTTCCCAAGAAGTCCTTTGCATGTGCTCCACCTTCTTCTTCTCCCAGTCACACTCGCGCAGTGCTTCCTGGTGGTCGTGGGCTGGGGTATCAGGGATGAAGTAAGTAGTCTTCATGCTGTTGAACTCCCATCACCTTCTTTTGGCACATACTCCTGGAACTTCTCCAAGTCGCAGAGTCAGTTTTATCCCGGTTTTAGGCCGCTTCAGTTTCTATTTCTCTATACTTCGTTTCCCTTATTCAGTACCTTATTGTTAGTTAGTTACACGCCTGCTAACCTCAGTTTCCCATTAATTTCTATAAGCTCTTCAGTTCCTTGGTTGCATGATTGCTAGGTTTTACCTAGACCCTAGCCCTAAACTCCAAGCCCCCCACTTCACCTAGAATTACCTAGGTGCCCCAGCAGCCATGTGGGCTTCACAAGGGGCGAGAGCAACTCTTCAGTCTTCCTGAAAAACCTGGTCCCCATGTAGCAGCCATGCTATGCATTATCCAGTTGACCATACACCAAGTACATGCAGGCTGTTAAGGACAATTACTGAAATAATTTAAGATAGCATGATGAACCATACATATGTTCTGTACAGAGCATATGAACCAGATAGTTTTTACTTGTATGTAGTTGGAAAATGCTGTCAGGTAACATTTAAAGCAAAATGAAGCAACTTGTGATAAAGCATGCCATACCATAGTGGTATAGAAATTGTCTGGGCATGTACATAAACAAATGTGCTTAAAACGTTACACATAACAGTGTTGCCACCTATTGATAGAAATTTAAACTCCACATAACTGTTTAGAATATATTTTTCCCAACGTAGGTCACCTCCTTCTGACGAGGATGGCAAAGGAAAGGTGTTGTTTGTGGAAGAACAGCTCTTGCAGGCTCTGATAACAGCATGGGTTATAAAGTAATGGGTGCGGTTCAGAAACCAGGAAAGGATGAATGTTATCAAAGAAATCTAAAGCTGCTGATGCTTTTACATAGCTTGGATGTATGATCCCATTGTCAGTGGCAGCTTTTTGTTGAACAGAGCAGTGAGTGTGTCTGGTCTGCACATTTCAAGCTTATCTCTGCAGTTTTTCTAAGGATGAAATGAACAGGGAAATAACTGGCTAAGTAGATCGAGGCAATATTTATAAGTGTATGAACGCTTAAGCTACACCTCAAAAAATACAAGTCAAGTTGTTCTCTATTAATTGAACTGAAGAGGTGATACAGTTTTATTTTGAAAATAAACAGATACCCGGCGGCATAAAATCTGATACCTATGGTGAAAAATGAGTATTATTTGGAGAATAAAAAGCTGATTAATTTGCATTGCTGTTGGAGAAGACTGTTTTGTTCTGAAGAAAAATGTTTTCATTTTTAGAGAACGAATGAAAATTAATCAGAAGTTTTCCAATGCAGACTCAGGGCATTTCCATGAGGAATGAATGGGAAAATGTGAGTGCTGATTTACAGGTGGGGAGAAGAGAGTGACCAATGAAATATTGTTTGCATAGCCATTAAGGTGCGTACACACATGCAGTTGTGTGTCATTCTCTTAAGCAATCAACATTTACTCTAAATTAGGGCTCTTTTCAGTATTTATCAGTACTACCACTTGGATGACACATTCCCATTTCTTTGCAGAAATTTTGTTTGGGCAAAATTTTGTTTCCTTGGGGAATCACTGATACTACAAGAAGTGGTGCAAATATGTGTGAACCCACAGTGTGTGCACCACACGGGTGATTTGTGCGTAGGAGGCAAGTCCGATGCATCTGAATAAGCTGAATTTATTGCTCATGCACAGATGAACTGTGCAACGGAGGCACAAGGCTAACGTTTTCAGAAGCTTCAAACTCCCTGTGGGGCATAAGCACAATATTTCTGCCTGAGGTTTTGCAAACCGAAAAGTGGCAACTCTTGTCCTACTGTCCACAGAGATCTCTGCTTGTCAGAGGATTGATCCTGAGTGAAAATACTGACCTGAAACTGTTCTTGGATAGTAGCATCGGATATCTTTTCTTCTTTCAGTAAAATCCACTTTTCCATGGCAGTTTTTCTCTGGCAGTGCTAAACAGACGATGACCGTAATACCCATGTGTTAGTAGCCCTGGCTTTATTTGTTCTGTCCTCTTGAGCTCTGCGTTTAAGGATGGATCTGGTCCCCAAATGCACAGGGAAGACCTCAGCCACACTGGAGTCTTCTTCCTTACCCTGAGCTTAGGAGTGCGAGGATTTTACAGTTTGAGTACTTCAGACACAGCATTGATCACTTATTTTCTGATATCCAAATACCAAAATGCATGTTGTGAAGCCTTCAAAGGTTTTTCTGTTTCTATTCCAAAATAGGATGTTCTTCAGACATAGTTTATGTCATTGCAAACTGAGCAGGATTGTGCATGAATAGTCTCATTAGCTTTTTTTGATTCCATGAAATGTTAATGCTTTTCTGCAAGGGGCTGAGGTAAATCTCAGGACTGGTAGACAGCAGGAGTTCCTGTCACTCTTTGAGGTGAACCGTACGCAAAAATTAACCTCTCTTACGGACTATGAGAGCTGCAATGTGGAGCATTGTCACAAGTCCCAGACTCCTTGAGTAGCAGTATGCAGCCATCTGAGCTATGTATGGGCACTGTATGTTCAGTTTGGCCAAGCGTAAAGAAGATGCAGCCATCTGAGCTATGTATGGGCACTGTACGTTCAGTTTGGCCGAGCATAAAGAAGGCACTTAAAATAATTGAAGTGAAGCAGTGTTAAGACCAGAGATGGTGATTGAGAGGTGTAGAAAGCCAAACAGGGAACACAAGGGCAGCATTGGGAGGAAAATTGTTTCTAGGCTTTTGGATGAAGAGCTCCAAAGAAGGCACTTACAGGTGAAAAAAAGACTTTACTCATAAATTCAGAGAAGTGCAGTTTTGTGTGTTCAACGTAAAATAGTTAGATACATCAATTTGGAGTACTTGGGTACAAATGTAATATAGTAGAATGACACAGTACTTGTGATAGGAAAGTGCAGCTTCTTAGCTGCGTGCTAAGTTGAATTTCTGCCTGTAGTTTTGAACAGTTTGTTACACAGATACCAGCGTGTCAAAATCAGCAAGTCATGAGAACTGCATGGCCTTCTCTCTCTCATTTGTCACGAGTTAATAGGAAACATCTGCAGGGCTTGTTCAACCCGTTAACTGCATGTCGTTGCCCAAGCTTAACTGACAAGTAGAATGTACCCAGTGATATTAGACCGTGGGGATGACCTTTGCTAATAAGGCAATCCAGGTTACATCATATGTGGTGTACACTAAGCCACCGCTAATGAAGTGGTATTTTGAAATGGCTCTGTACTATTTCGTGCCATTACTGTCACTATAGATAAAGGTGAAGCAGCATATCTTGTTGAAAGTAATCTTACGTTTCCTGGAAAGTAATTCAAGGAATAGGTAATACGGGAAGAACAGTTTGGGGTTTTTTGTTGGACATTGTTTTTAAGTGCAGTCTTGGGTTTTGGTTTGTGGATAGAGTAGTGGGGAAACCTTGACACTTTTCTGCCCTTGAAGTTGTTAAGACTTCTAAAGCACCTTGTCTGGGGGTTGGATTTTGTTTGTTAGGAATGTCCAGCATTATAATATACCACTGTCTGCAAAAATAAGCCTCTAGAAATGACAGTGGGTTTATAATTTATCATTTTGAGCACTTTAATGTATAAATATAGCGTATGTGGTAACATGTGAGAAGTGACATTTCATGTACATACGTTTTAAGACCAAAATTGTGTCATTGTTCATTGTCAGACTTAGCAGAACTGCGTTCAGATGTGTAGTGTTGGCAGTCTCATTGCCAGGGAACCTTCCTATGAAGTGGGAGGAAAGGGGCTGTGATATCTTCAGGAAGAAAGGAGAGGGGCAGAACAGTATAAAACATTGGAGAAATGGAATGAAATTTTGAGTTTTAAATTAGTTGCTAGTATGAGAAGCTGCTGTAAGAAGAAAGGACTTTAAAATTTCTACTGAAATATTTGCTTAACTGTCTTATGTCAAATGAGGATGAATCTGACTGCCCAAGGAAATAAGTTTGTTGCGAGAAGGATTAACATAGCAACAATTGTAGCCCCTGATAGCTTGCTTAAAGATCTTGGTTAAATCTTATTATATTTAGCAAAGATATTTGTATCCTTTGCCGAAATGATAGATTTAGTGTCTTGTAAGGGAATATTTGATAGAAATGCTTTGTATCGTATTATGCACTTGTGGATTAAGCTTGCTGAGCTGCTGGAAAACACTGTGGTAGTCTGGAGTTCACAACCTTAATCTGATTATGCTGTTTCTGATGATTAACTTGGACTTATTTGTTTATTCATTTTATATCTGGGAGACCTTAACTTCTTAGGAATCTGTGCATCTCTGCTGAGATCAGCCTAATCCTGCTAAAAGAACTCTGAATTACAAAATCTAAACCAACTGTGGAGTTCGCTGCTTAATATGACTCCGTCAGAAATAATCTCTCCTTGGTTAGGAATCTAGAGAACTGGATACTGAACTGGAAAACCTGGCAGTTTGGAGTGCTGTTCTTTATTTTTTTAGTTATGTTTTTGGAATAATATGCACCTGATAAAAAAGACACTGTGATACGGGCTGTGCAGTACCAGTATCCTGATGTTGATGTCCCTGTCCCCAGGTTACCCCAGGTTCCAGTATAAATTGGGG
>NW_010164862.1:0-237 GCF_000695765.1 Mesitornis unicolor | reverse complement strand
GCAGTCGGCCTTGTTGAACCTCATACAGTTGGCCAGAGCCCTGGAGACCAGGTCTGTTCCAGAGGCTGCGTTTCAGGGCTTGGTTGCAGAGCGAGGATGGTGTTGGTGCAGTTGTTTCTAGAGCAGGTATGAATTGTGGTAGGGAGGAGGGTCTGGATCATGTTCTAGCTTGCTTTCTGGTTCCCAGGCAGGTTCTAGATGTCTGACAAATATGGTGGATGTGGTAATACATCCCAT
>NW_010164861.1:0-1754 GCF_000695765.1 Mesitornis unicolor | reverse complement strand
TCTTATATTCTCATATTCTTATATTCTTATACTCCTATATTCCTATATTCTTATATTCTCATATTCTTATATTCTTATATTCCTATATTCCTATATTCTCATATTCTTATATTCCTATATTCTTATATTCTCATATTCTTATATTCCTAAATTCCTATATTCTTATATTCTTATATTCCTATATTCTCATATTCTTATATTCCTCTATTCCTCTATTCCTCTATTCTTACATTCCTCTATTCTTATTTTCTTCTATTCTATACACTCTTATATTCTACAGCATTACTCTGCTTCTTGCAACTTTTAGTAGTCTTAAGCAGACTGTGTTTTCTTGGCAATATATTAATTGCCACAGAGAGGTATATAGAGTTATATTCTAGTTCTTATAAGGTATTTTTGGTTTCATTTTATTGTGTTGTTTTTTTTAAATGAAAGTGATCTTCTGTTGGATTTCTTCTCCATAAAGAATACATTTTCTACAGAGACCACTTCTGACCATACACACGAGGAGCTTTATAGTTAAAAGAGAAAATGCGGGTATTTTAATGTTTTAATAAAATACAACCCCAAAGCTGTCGACCGGGGAAATGGGCAGTGTGATATAGTAGAGTTCTGGGCAATGTGCACCGAGATGTTGCCAGTAACGAATGTAAATCCCGGTTTTATATTAGGCTGTTTTACAAGATCAAAAGCTGCAATACTTAGCTATGGCAAAAATACGAGCCCATGTAGAAAGGAACTGGTCAGATAACGGCGGCTGCAAGTTAAAATTGTAATATTGGCATGGGCAAGAAGCCAAAGTGGTCATGTTTGTACATTCAGAATGGCTTTTTACCCCATATGAACTCCAGTCAGTAACAAAATATCAGTGTCTTTGAAATGAGATTTCCAGATTTAAAGTTCCAAGGAGGTTGGTAAAAATAAGTTTCTGTTTGCAGAATTACACATCTTCTTCCCCTTGCGCTTGCTGAGACCAAGTGCACAGACAGTGGTGAGCAAAGGTTAAATAATTCCGTTTATTTTGGACAAAAGACTTCATGTCAGCATTCATTTCAGTCAGAGGATAAGACCATGAGTTCTTATCACTGAATCTGATGCAAAGAAGACAATATAAATCACAAATCAGGCTCAGATCAAATGTTGTACACAATGGCACCTAGCCAAACTGTAATGAGCCTGAAATAGTGGTGCCTGGTCCTGTTGCTTAGTTTAACCTTCCTAAAAATATAAAACATCCATGGAGCCATCTAGAGAGGGGTTGGCATCTCCAAAGATCCAGAAAGAGCAGTTGTGTGGTGGAAAACATACACTGACACAACTGGGGTGGAAAAGGACATTCTGGAACATTCCATCTCAACCGTGATGCAAATCACAGCGTGGATATGAACTTGTACGCATTTGCTACAAGGGTGAATTAATTCACATGTCGTGTCCTTGTTAATATATTATAGATATAGATAGAGATATAGATGATATAGATGATATAGATAGAGATAGAGATAGAGATAGAGATAGAGATAGAGATAGAGATATAGATGATATAGATGTAGATTATATAGAGATAGAGATAGAGATATATATAGATATCGATATCGATATCGATATAGATATAGATATAGATATACAGAGAATATATAAGATATATATACTATATATTATATAAAGAATACATAGTGTATTTTATAGAGATAGAGATGATATAGAGATATAGATATAGACATAGACATAGATATGGATATAGATGATATAGATAT
>NW_010164860.1:0-736 GCF_000695765.1 Mesitornis unicolor | reverse complement strand
CTTCCAACTCCTCATATTGTGGGATTCTGTGGTCCAGCCCCGAACTGTCCCCTCCCCAGTGAATTCAGATGCCGTGGCACCACTGACCTGGCGCCCCACGAGCCCTGAGCCGCTGTGGCAGGTACGGGCGTAGAAGCGCATGCAGGTGTGCTTCAGGCAGGGCTTGCACTCCTCCCACAGCGCCAGCATCGTCTCGTTGCACACCTCCTGCGTGGCCGCCAGCTCCTGCTCCTTCTCCCGCGCCAGCTGCACCGCTTCCTGTGAAAAAAAAAACCACCCAAAAATATACCCCACGATTTGGGTTACGGCACCCAGCACCCCATCCGTCCTCATCCTCACCTCCTTCTTCCTCTTGGTCTCCTCCAGGGTGTGCAGGATGGCCTGGTGGTCCTTGCTGGTTTTATCCATCAGGGTCTTCATCTGCTTCACACCGTTGATGGCGTTTTCCACCTCTGTGTCGATGTATTTGCTGCCGGCCGCTGAGAGCTCTGGGGGAGAAAGATGATGGGGAGAGGAGGAAGATGATGGGGAGAGGAGGAAGATGATGGGGAGAGGAGGAGGAAGATGATGGGGAGAGGAGGAGGAAGAAGAGGGAGGGAGGAGGAAGATGAAGGGGGAGGAGGAAGAAGATGAAGGGGAGAGGAAGAAGAAGATGGGGGAAGAAGAAGAAGATGATGGGGAGAGGAGGAAGAAGATGAGGGAGGAAGGAGGAAGAAGAGGGAGGGAGGAGGAAGAA
>NW_010164859.1:3729-8548 GCF_000695765.1 Mesitornis unicolor | reverse complement strand
GCGGAGCAATTTTTATTATTATTATTATTATAATTCTCTCGCTATTCCCTTCTCTTAATCCTCCCCCTGGGAGGGGTAGGGGCAATAGAGAGAAAATCCTGTTATCTCTCTCTCTCTGACCCTTAAACGGATACAATAAGAAAAATGAGTTGATGAAAAATGTGAGAATTTTGACATGAAATTAAAAACTTTTTTCTACAATAAACTGCTAGGGTCTTGTTTACCTATTTTTGTCACCTTTCCTGAAAAGAAAATTAGACAATGTGGGGAAAAGTGAAATATCATCAGTTTTCTTAACCTTACATTTTCATTTTCAGCTTTTTTGACAAAATATGATCATTAAAATCTTTTATATATTTGTAACAAACCTTTTTTTTAACAAAAATAGCACACGATTAAGTGGGATAAGATAGAAAAGACTAGAGAGTTCTGGCTACAGAATCAGCTACATAACCCTGTATTTATTACTCAAAGTTAACTGATAAGTACAATGAATCCATTATAGTAATTTGTCAATTATTCTACAGTTTTTTCAAATGTAAAAATTAATCACATTAAGGATTAATTCAGTGAGCCTTAAGCTTAATTACTTACATTTATAGGACCCATTAATAACTTTCTAAATGAGATATTATTAAAATATGTTGCAAAAGATGAGAGGAAAATTTAATGGCAAAGAAATATACCATGTATTACTTCTATGAAATGTTTTTTTATCAAATTAATTACTTACTAAATGTATTTTATGCATACAGGCCTCAGACACATGTACTGTAACACGCTCGTTTTTTCCTATGGCAGGTCTTCAGAGGGTCAGTAAGAACCAAAAAAGAATGACATCCAAAGCTCTTAGTATTTTATTTTTTTATGCTGAACAAGTTTATTAGACTTGAACAAGCAAGTGAGAAGTTACTGGTTCCTGCATGAATGGTTTTACTTATCAATACCCACTAGCAGTCAAAAGCACAATTCTGCTGCTAAAAAAATGTCAGGAAAGAAGAGACAGTAAAACAGAGAACATCATTATACCACTGTATAAATCTTGACAACTTTAACATTGTGAGCAGTCATAGCTCCCCTACTTCTGAAAGCGTTTAGTAGAATGGTGACTGTAGAGAGAGAGAAAAAAGTTAGTCACAAATTCCGAGGCATGTTCACCAGGTAGCTGCATGCCTGGAAGCATGAAACCAAGCACTGGGGAGGTGGCAAGCACTGGGTGAGGTGGCAACCATCACTAGATCCATATCTGATGTTATCTGGATGCCTGGAGGAGTGTGAAATGAGGCAGAGGCTTCATGGTCCAAGTTCCCCCATTTCTTTCTGCCCCAAGCAAAGGAGCCATTACCTCTACCTATGCAGGTGTGAATTAACGGACTTTGTGACATTAACATAACTGATAAGGTTGTCTATAGTCATCCCCACCCGCATGTATGCCCTGGTGATGTAATGCAGAAATTTGAGTCCACTCAGGCATCTTCCTGCCTGCTGTCATGTACATCAAGGAATAAACCCCCTAAGATTCATGCTAGAATGGGGGAGTTACTTCTCCAGCCATGGAGTGATGAGAACCTTCCCCCTTGGTCGGAATGCTGGCCAAGGTAACTTACATGGGGACAGGATGAACTCGGAACTACACCGATGAACTGGACGGATTAACGAATTCGGTCCCTGTCCATCCCCACCACTTGGGTCACCTCGTGGGTAAGATTATTCACCTCAGCTAACGCTGAGTGTTATTTTCTCCTCAGGCTCATATACCCTGAGTGTATTCTATAGTTTCTCTTCAGGCTCATATACCCTGAGTGTATTCTATATTTCTCTCCTCAGGTTCATATACCCTGGGTGTATTTTATATTCCCTCCTCAGGTTCATATACCCTGGGTGTATTCTATATTTTCTCCTCAGGTTCATATCTAAGTTTCCCTGAGTGTACTCTATATTTTCTCCTCAGCTTCATATCTAAGTTTCCCTGAGTGTATTGGTTTTGCTCCACTATATTTCTGTTCAGACTGGCTTATCTATTTGCCAGGAGGCCAGGCTCAATGTGGGCAACTTGTGGTTGTTGCTGGTGTTTGTGTGTTCCATATTGCTTTGTTGTTGGTATTATATTAGTTATAAAACCTTTACTGTACCTGTAGCTTTTTATCACAGGCAATCCAAAAGAACCTGTAAATGTTGCTGTAAATAAACAATTACTGTTTGTTTCCCGATTTGCGTCTGTCGCATATTTGGTGCTGGCCTCACAAGACCGGATTTATTCTCCCCGTTTTCGCAACAGTGACACACTGAGAGAAGGGTAGGGGAGGTGTGTATGGAACAGGCTCCACAGGAAGAAGAACATGTCAATGAGGCATCCCTGGGCTGGGAAAGCAACGATTAGTAGTGATTTATAAAACTGAGCAACAGGGACTGGTGGGTAGGGGTAAACTGTCAACTACTTATTTTGAAAGAACTTGAAAAAAAAAAGAAACAAAAGGTTTCTGGGTGACAGACCTGTGGAACTCCTTGTCAAAGGAAGTTATATATGTTGAATATTTATATGGATCTGGAACAAGTCTAAGGAAGAGAAATCCACCAAGAATTACTAAATGCATAGGAACAATATGCAGCTCAAGAAATCCATAAACTAGAATTAGTAGAAGACTAGGAAAATATTCCGGGGAAGACTTCATGTTCTTCATGCATTCCAATCACTGTCATTGCTGAAAAGAAGACTTTATTTTTTGACATATATGGCCATTCATATTCTTTATGATTATGAAGAAGGAAAGCAATCCAAAAGAATACAGATGCAAATCTACGAAAAGGGCAGAAACCAACTGCATGAGACCATACCATCCTTAATTCTGTGTGAGATGGATTTGTTGATTTCCAACAGTTACCCAAACTACTGCTTTGTATGGCTTCCACTATACCACTCCTTCCACACGGCTTTTTACTTCAGATTGAAGTGCTTGTTCTCATATCTCTGTTCTGAGTTTGCTACCTTTCAGCTTCTAACTCTAATATATATTTTTCCCATCTAGCTTTTTTTTCTGCTGGAAGTAGCAGAAAAAAAATCTAAAATTGGGTTAACTGACCTGCTTAGATTAATGACTTCCAAAAAAGTGAAAGGAACTTTTCTTGATATTTTCAAGGTTTCTAAAATTAAACAATGTCTTTCCTGTATTACACTTCTGTACTAGGATTGGTGGAAAAAAAAAACCTCCAAAACCTCTATGCTGCTTTGCCTTACCTACCTCCTATTCTCATGAAATTTGTAGAAACGTAATTGGCATTAAGAGCTCTGCCTCTCTGTTCAACATATTCAAAATTAGCCAACAGATTTAAAAGTTGCTGGGGAGAATGCCAAAACAGGTAGATAAGCAGCATGGAGCAGCAATCTTGTATCTATAGAAAATAAATATTTTTATGTAATAGAAAAGACAATAACATCTTAATTTCATTTTTTATTTTTATTTTCTGCCGTATCTTTCTGTTGTGTTAGTCTACGCATTTTCTTTCAAATCTTTTTTTTGTGAAGACATCAAAATATAGAGACACGTAAAGTACATCTATTTACACACCAGGAGAACTCAATTTGAAATAAAAATAAATCACAATAAAGAAAACTTGTTTCTTGATGTATACTTGTTTGAAGTGTAGGTATGTAATTATATTGGCTTATTCTTGCATTAAATTAATATAGCATAACTTCCAGGAATACTGGAATAACAATAGTTAACATATAGAAAAGACATTATTTCTTTACTGTTTTGTAGGCTTTTTCTCAATAGATTGTGAAGTGTTTTATGTAGAAAGTCAGTATTGTTGCTGTTATACAACAAGAGAGTTTAGGCAACCTTTTTAAACTCATTGAGAGCAATATAGCTGGGAATGAAATTCTATACTTCTGAGACCTAGGACAGATTTTTTTCCCCCATTCATAGAAACGTAGGTTCTATGGCAAGCTTTATATAAGACAACAGAGAAGGTTTAAAATAAAATATAGCATTATTCAAACCATCACAATAAAGATAATTCAACATCTATGAAGTGTGTTGCATACTATCTACTTTTCACAGGGCTCTTTGGGGAATACCAAAACTGCAACACTGCTTCCTGCACAACCATAATCATTCTTCCAAAATTGGACTGGGAACAGGAGAGGTGGTCACATTACAGCAAAAAAGTTTCTTCTGTGTGGAGGTCACAAAGCTCCTGAGGACAAACTGTAATTATTTCTTTAGAATAAGCACACACAGGCTCTGTAAGCTATAAAAGTTTCAAATGAGCAGCTGCAGCATTTTCTGTCAATAATCTATGGATCACAAGTTGTCTAAAGAGAATGTTAACTCCAGAAAGTAAGTTTCACTTTTTGGATAAACAGAACATCCTTAAAGGGTCTCTCAAGCAAAATTACAGCTGCTTTTCTGTGCTTAGAGTAATTATGCTCAGAGAAGCGTAGCCAGGCTTGGAGACAGCTAAAGAGCAGAAAAAAAATGTGCTGGTGATTTGTAAAATGCAATAGACCTCTGGAGATATCCAATGCTTTGCTCTTATTATTTTACATATAAAGGGGTTGCACAGGACAAAAATGTTAAACTAAGAGAAAAGCATATGGTAAAAGCCTCTGTTGGTTGTTGTTACTTTGCTCCCACAGGAGGGGAGGAAAGGCAAGAAGAAATAAAACCAAATCTTGGAAATAAGCCTAAATCACTAGAGAAAGACTTTACTAATAATTAATCTGGGCCTCCTAATGAATTTCTATTTAGCTGAGTATAACCTGACCCTTCTTTCCGTCTTGATCCTGCAATCGTCAAAGTCCGAGCAGAACCCT
>NW_010164859.1:0-3698 GCF_000695765.1 Mesitornis unicolor | reverse complement strand
GCTTGTGCGTCTGGCTCTGAGCATGATTTGTGCAGTCCTGCATCCTGCTCCCACTTGCTGCTGGGTCCGGTCTGGGACTTATCCAGTGCCCTGCTCATCAGAGCCTTTGGTGACATATGCATCACTGGGGGAAGGTGGGGGGAGGATTTTATGTTGGTTTTGTATATCACAGAATATTAGGAGTTGGAAGGAACCTTGAAAGATCATCCAGTCCAACCCCACTGCCAGAGCAGGATCACCTAGACTAGGTTGCACAGCAACGTGTCCAGGTGGGTTTTGAATGTCTCCAGAGAAGGAGGCTCCACAACCTCTCTGGGCTGCCTGTTCCAGTGCTCTGTAACCCTTACAGTGAAAAAAGTTTTTCCTTATGTTCAGGTTGAACCTTCTATGCTCCAGCTTGTACCCATTGCCCCTTGTCCTATCATTTGACATCAAAATATAGATATTTGTACATATCGGTATATATTTTGTTATTTACATTAGTATCCTGTAGTATTAGTATTATTGTTTCATTAAATCTGTTAGTTTTATTTTCCAACCCGTAAAGTTTCTCTCCCTTATTCTCTTTTCTCTTCCCTTCTAGGGAGGGGAGAGGGGTTAGTAGAGAGCGTCTGTCCAGGATTTAGTGGGCAGCCCAGCCCTAAACCACAACACAAGATAAAATTCATGGCTAAAAGCCAGCAGCAGAAGTTCAACAGACATGGGGCCAAGGTAGTTTCTTCCTCTCAACATAGGAAAGATCCACAACAGAATAAATAAATTAAAATTAATAAATACAACTATAGGTGTGCAAATATCAGAGCCAAAATTCTAATAGGAAAATTCTTTTTGGAAGTGCTTATCAAAATGATCACTACTAACTTTATTTTAGCATTAAGCTAATTAGGAGAAAAATATTAAAACAGCTTTGCTAGGGTAACTTAGAAAGGAAAAAGTGTAAAAATTTTCTGTCGAGATTTACAGAGTGCTTGCTCTATATCAGTTTACTCCTTTTAAAACTCCTTTCTGAAAGATAAGAAAAGTCTGTCATGAATTATACTATTAAGTAGTTCTTATGTATTGTTACAGATTGAAGAAGTACCCAGAAATAAAGAATTTAATTTTTAAACAGAGACATCCATTTATCTGGCTGGACAAGTCATACAACATAGAAATTGCTAGCTCATAGGAAATTTATATGGGTAAAAAAAATAAGCATAATGGTACAGAATTTGGTATTTTCATGTACTTTCATACTTTCAAATGGTACTTTCATCCTTCTTTTGTCATTGAAAATAAAAAGGATATGACTGTCACGCATGTGATTTAAAAATAATATCCTCAAAGCTGTCCTTTTGGAATACCCTTAATGCTTATGTCCAACATGAACAATCCTTTCTCTTCTGCTCAGAAACATTTTCTTTACTTGCAACTCTTTTTAGGCAATAACCATCAAAAAGACTTTAATTATCCCTTCTCCACAGCTGGATGATCTAGCTTTCTAACACAGACAACTTAATGAGAGAGAAAAGCAATTAAAATTGGGATTAATGACCTTGGCCTGATCTATGTCTGGAGGGAATTGAACAGAAATAGCAAGGAACATGGATTTTGTTCCTCCAGACATGGTTCATATGCCCTGCAGAACTACTGTTGTCATCTTCAGGACTGTCCCATATATTGGGACCTCAGGTTTAAACAACTGTAAAATGCTGTATCATCTTTTTTGCTTTTGGAAAATAAGAAAAGATAGACATTAGTGTTAAAGAGGGTGTAATGCATGGCAAGAAATACGATGAAAGGGATGGGAGTTGGGATTCTTCATGCTGCAGAGAAGGCAAAGTGGGGCATGACCAAAGGCAAGGGGAATACACTGCTAAGGCTGCATGCTCCCAGTAGATAGCACCTCTTGCTAATACTGCTGAAGGAAAAATACTGGGCTGGTCAAACCATTCATCTCACCTAATGAGGTGTTTCTTATGTTCTTACTGATTTCATTCACTGTGGTAAATTACCTCAAAGTATACATTTAATAACTGGAAAGGTAGGGGTGAGTTAGGTCTATCGAGTTATGTAAGGTTTTGTTCTATTAGATGTATGTGGAAATAAAAGTGAGGCCATTTTTGTGGATAATGAAATTAGCTACTTTAACTTGTATGTATCTTTTTTGATTTTCTTGATTTTAAAAAAATGCTAGTGTACCCATCAATCTCCAGCTTCCTGTTACCACTGTATGCAATATTTACAAAGTATGCATTGGGCTGCAAGATGTAACTAATATTTTTTGAGAGAAAACCTATCAGCTCCCAGTTCACTAAAGTGTGTGTTGGGAGGTATCATATGGTTGTGAGGGTGGCTGAGATGGCGGGAAGCAATGATGAAACTTAGGAGTGGCACTACAGAAACCCATCAGATGATAAGTTCTGCATGGGCAACACTCTTGCAAAGTGCATAGGCCATGCAATCTCAGGGTGGATCGCTTTCCCTTTTCTAGAAGGATATAAACTAATTCTTTTAACGTTTTGGCAAAGTTATCTTCTAAACCTCATAGTATTAATTTATCTGTCCTCTGAAGTTTCTCCATTCAGTCAGAAACCTTTAGAAGCTGTGCTGCTCCAAACCAAACACTAGTTTTGAGAAAATGTTCTTTCTTTGCTAAGTCAGTAATGGGAAAGTACTGTGTTCTTGAGACATATGTTTTGAGGGAATCAGAATGATTGCAGTATCACATTCCTACAAATATTCCCAGTTAATATAATTGTGACCCTGACTGATTTTGTAACTACTGAATATGAAGGAAGGGTTAACCTCAGGTAGCAGTTGGGCAACTGATAGATCGAACAAACCATAGAAGACAAAAGACCTTGGGGCAGGGAGAAATGGGGATGTTACAATATGCCACAGCATGCCACACTTCATGTGGCACACAGAGATTTTGTTCCTACAGCACACAGTCAAGGAATCCCTGAAACAGGGACAGATAGCAAATGTGTGTCTTGGAAGGAAGCCTAATGAAATAGCATCTGCAGCAGACAGTAACTGACTTATTTACAGTGACACCAAAGGAAATACCTATTTCCCCAGGGAGTTTAACAATGCAGGATTAATAACACAGATTTCAAATGCAAATGGGGCCAAAAGGCTGACACTTTAGAGAAACTGAAAATATACCAAAAGCTCAATATGCTGTAGTAGCTCAGAAATTGTCTTTTGAAGGTGGAGATGGATTAGGAGCACTTCATAGGATGGCTGTCAATAGTACTCTAACTATTAACTATAAATATACAGGCTCATGGGAATTGCTGGTTTTGACAATGTAGCTGTAGCTTCCTATAAGAAGCTGAGGCTGTCAAGAACCCTGCTAGAATTGAAAGTGAACTGCATCCTTTGATTACCCCCTGTCGTATTCATCAGGCCAAGCATCCTGTGAAAAGATAGCTATCTCAATCGAAATAATTTTCTCTATGAAACCAACCCATCTGTTTTCTTATTTTTTTATAGACATTAAAATTAAATAGCACTAATTATTTTTTTGTATCATAATGAGTTATTATCAAGTCTTCCTCTTCTCACTTTTAGGCCTGCCCTCTAATGAGACCTGTCTGTCTTCCACAATATCTCAAAGACAAACAATAATGCAAATGAACTCTTGTTCACTCTCTTCTTTGGAGACTCTCACCCTTCATAATTCTAATCACAGAATCACAGAATCACAGAAT
>NW_010164858.1:6524-6822 GCF_000695765.1 Mesitornis unicolor | reverse complement strand
GGGGTGCATCCTGAGGCAGCGGAGGGAGGGCCGGGGCCGGGCCACGAGGACTTCAGGCCGCGGATCGTTCCCTACTACAGAGACCCCAGCAAGCCCTACAAGAAGGTGCTCAGGTAAAACCGCTGTGTTTGGCCGGGCTTTCCTGCAGGGACGATGGGACGTGGGTGGGGGTGTGCAGCGCTGAACCTCCCAGCGAGCTGAGGGGTTCACTGCGCAATGTGGTGTGTGAAAGATCTTGTGTGGTAACAGCCCGGTGTGGCGGGGTCATGGGTGGGGGTGTTGCCTGGGAGGGGTGCGC
>NW_010164858.1:3785-6493 GCF_000695765.1 Mesitornis unicolor | reverse complement strand
GAGAAGTGTCTAAGAAGCTAATTAAAAACCAAAAAAACCCCCAAAACCCGCAATAAAAAACACCCAAGAAGATTGATATCTTCTGTTATTACCCTTGTCCAATAGAACATGTTAAATTATTCTTTACAACTTTTTAAACCCATCCATTCGTAAGATAACTTTGTGTGATTAATAATTACATGTGAAACTTGCAAGTGGTTAGCTCTGTATTTTTATTGGTTGGTTTGTTGGTTTTTTTACTTATGCTAACGCAGTTTCTTGGCTTGGATGATGTTGTGAGACTGCGGTTTCTGTGACGGAAGCAAGTGTTGTTATAAAATGTCTTCTCTCAGAGCTCTGCTCTCAGACTTGACTGCTTCACCACTGATGGACTCCAGCAGATAAAGACTCACCCCAAGTTACCGCAGCCCTTTGATTTTTGCCACCCAGCTGTTTGTCATGGGGGCCTGTCCTTCCTTTGCAGGACTCGCTACATCCAGACGGAGCTGGGGTTCCACGAGAGGCTGTTTGTGGCCGTGCTGACCTCCAAGGCCACCCTGAACACGCTGGCAGTGGCAGTGAACAAGACTGTGGCCCACCACTTCCCGCGCCTGCTGTATTTCACGGGGCTGCGCAGCGCCAAGGTGCCTCACGGCATGGTGCTGGTGGCCCACGGGGACGAGCGCCCCATCTGGCTCATGTACGAGACCGTGCACTACATCCATCAGCATTTTGGTTCCGACTACGACTGGTTCTACATCATGCAGGATGACACCTATACCCAGGCCGAGCAGGTCAAGGCTCTGGTGACGCACCTGAGCATTAACCAGGACGTCTACCTGGGGCGAGCGGAGGAGTTCATCGGGGGGGACGAGCAGACCCGCTATTGCCATGGTGGCTTCGGCTACCTGCTGTCCCGCAGCCTGCTGCTGAAGCTGCACCCGCACCTGGACAGCTGTCGCAATGAGATCCTTAGTGTGCGGCCAGACGAGTGGCTGGGACGCTGCATCATCGATTTCCTCGGCATCGCTTGTGTTTCCCAGCTCCAGGTACCCGCTCCCTTCTCAGGGCTCTGTGTCAGCTGAGCCTGGCAGAGCCTGCGCTCAGTTCCCCGCCGTGCAGAAACGGGGCTTTTCTGTGAGCCTGTGCTGGGGGTTACGAGGAAGGAAGGGCTGTGTGGTGCGGCTGCCCCGGGGAGAGGCCCACAGCCAAACCTGAGGTGCTGGGGGAGGTAGTGTTTAATTTTCAGCATACAAGCAGGTGCCGATCCCCAGCTTTTTGGAGGCTGGATAAAGGGCACGTTAAAGAAGCAAGCAGGCGTGTAGTGTTGGGGGTGGGGTGGTAGGGGACAACTTGTCTGTTTTCATCTCTGGGTGCTGCAGTCAGCATGGGAAGAGGGGCAGATGCACCTGTGGGGTGAGGGAAGACCTCTGTGAGCTCGAGCTCCACGCGTGTCGTTCTGGCTCTTGTCCACCTCAGGGCCAGCATTATCGCACCTACGAACTGGCCAAAAATACTGAGCCGGAGAAGGAGGAAGAGGAGGAGTTCCAGGCAGCTCTTGCTGTGCACCCTGTCTCCGACGTGACCCTGATGTACCGGCTGCACAAGCACTTCAGCCGGATCCAGCTGGACAGAGCCTACCAGGAGATCCAGGACCTGCAGGTACGCGGTGCGGGACGTCTGCAGAAACCCCTCGGCCAAACGGGTTTCCTTTTCTTTCTCCAGTCTCCCCCAGAGGAAGGTCACTGCTTCTGTTTGTAGGTGACTTGGGCAGACATGGGGTATAGCTCTGTGTCTCAGAAACAGCTCTTCTGACACCACTTAACTAAAAGTGCTGGTGTGGTACTGCCAGGACACAGTGCTGGGTGTCTGAGGAAGCGGTGGGGATCGGTGTGGAGCAGCAGGGATCACTGTGCCTTCTGTCTGTGCGCAGATGCAGATCAGGAACCTGACGTCGCTGACCCCCGCCGGTGAGGCAGGCTTGACGTGGCCTGTGGGCATTAATGCCCCGTTTCTTCCGAAGTCGCGTTTTGAGGTGATCAGCTGGGACTACTTCACTGAGCAGCACCTCTTCTCCTGCCCTGACGGCTCCCCCAAGTGTGAGCTCTCTGGAGCCAGCAAAGCAGATGTCGGTGAAATCATCGAGTCTGCAATTGAGCAACTGAACAGTCGCTACCAGCCCCTGCTGCGCTTCAGCAAGCGGCAGTTGCTGAACGGTTACCGGCGCTTTGACCCGACGCGGGGCATGGAGTACACGCTGGACCTGCTGCTGGAGGCAGTCACCCAGAAGGGCCACAGTCACGTTCTGACCAAACGAGTGAGCTTGGTGCGGCCCTTAAGCAAAGTGGAAATTATTCCCATGCCATACGTGACAGAGGCCACGCGGGTGCAACTGGTGCTTCCCTTGACGGTGCAGGACCTGGATTTTGTGGCAAACTTCCTGGATATGTTTGCCATGAACACACTGGACACGCACGATAACGCCTTGCTGACTTTGCTCTTCATCTACCATCCCTACGATGCCCAGCGGGTCAGTCAGGTGGATGTTTTTGCTGGAGTCAAAGCCATGGTGGGAGAACTGGAGAAACGCTATGCAGAAGTTAAAATCCCCTGGATTAGTGTGAAAACTGAGGTGCCGTCGCAGGTGAAGCTCATGGACATAGTCTCAAAGAAGCACCCTGTGGATACGCTCTTCTTCTTGGCCAGCGTCTGGACGGAAATCAACATGG
>NW_010164858.1:2587-3754 GCF_000695765.1 Mesitornis unicolor | reverse complement strand
GAACCGCTGCCGCATGAACACCATCAGCAACTGGCAGGTCTTCTTCCCAGTGCATTTCCAGGAGTTCAACCCCGCGCTGGTGTACCGCGGGGAGCAGACGGCGTCCTCCGGCACCGACTTCCTGAGGGACGGGCATTTCGACAGGCACTCCTTTGCCGAGGCCTGCTTTTACAACTCCGACTACATGACGGCGCGTACCAAGCTGGCAGCGGACATCCTGGACCGAGACGAGGTGCTGGAGAGCATGGAGGTGTTCGACGTCTTCCTCCACTACTCTGCCCTGCACCTCTTCAGGGCCGTGGAGCCGGGGCTAGTGCAGAAATACGCACTGAGGAGCTGCAATCCCCGGCTCAGCGAGGAGCTGTACCACCGCTGCGTGCTTAGTAACTTGGAAGGGCTCGCATCCCGCTCGCATTTAGCCATGGCCCTCTTCGAGCAGGAACAGGCCAACAGCACTTGAGCGCCTGGAAAGAGCAGGAGCTTCTCAGCACCTTAACACTCGGCACTTTCCATCCCTTCCCAGCCTTGCCGCGGTGAAGGGCGTGTGAGGTCCAGGGAGGAGGAAGATTCCCCAGCCCTGCCCTGGGGCACAGGCGTGGGCTGTGGACAGAGGCTGTTTCTGTGGGGGTTTGGGGCGGGGGTGCGTGGTTTGTTTTTTAAATGAATAAAAGTTTCTTTCCGGGCAGACTCGTGGTTACTTGTGAACGTTGCAGCGCCTGGAATGAGGGATGTAAAACAGGCTGTAGAGTCAGCCTTGCTGTAAGCCACGCAGTTCCACTGAGCAGAGCAGAGCAGAGAGAGCGAGTACGAGCTGTGAACCGGAGCAGAGCCACCTCAGCCGCGCTGCTCCGTGCTGCTGTTGCACCCTCCTGTGTCTTTGTGCGTTCATTTTTCAAGGCTGCTGCTGGACAGAGCTCTCCAGTGCGCTTCCACTTCGCCGTGCTCGGCTCCTTTACGGCTGCGGGATATTCGTTGTGTCGTGCAATCTGGGAAAGGGAAGGGATGGAAAATTCCCTTTGCTGTGTGCCAAGCTCCAGCGGGGCTGAGCACTGTGATGCGGGGTTGCCGCCTGCCCTAGGAGAGTCTGTGTGTTCTCAGCAGCCTCCTTTGAGCGCTGCAGGTTGTGAACATGATGGATTTGTTGCCTCCTGTGGCAGGGGGGGGCGG